>NC_039292.1:0-127561 GCF_003368295.1 Carassius auratus | reverse complement strand
CACCACGACAAAAACCGTTCAAGCTATCCAAAATCCATTGGCAATTTAAGTTGTTTAAATGTTTTGGCATCATGTAGACAAAGTTTGGTGTGTATAGTGTTACTCTCCTCTGAGCAGTATGCCTTAATTCAACAACTAAATGTAAAAAAAATCCACATTCAAAATCAAAATAGCTGACTTCCTGTTGATTCGTAGCTGATGACTGTGAATAGAAAGTTGTTCCGTCGTTGATAAGAACAATTTTTTTTACAAGTTTGGTGTCTGTAGCTAAAACTAACCCCCCCACTTTGACAAAAGGTGGCGCTATAGAGTGCCTTTTCCACGCCCTCTTATGAACTTTTGCCAGTGTCTAGTTATCATAAATACTGATATGTGTTCTGAGTTTGATGAAATTCTAGCATGTTATAGGCCTCAAAATCACCTGAGAAGTATTCCAGTTTGACATGTTGCCACGGCAACAATATTTTTTATCTATCCAATTTCCCCCAGCAGATTCATATCGGCTGTGTTTTAACATTATTCTGATGAAGTTTGAAGCAAATCGAGTAAAATTAGATGCTGAATTCAAAGCATTTTGAAAATGACACACTTCCTGCTGCCAGTTTGGTGGCGCTATAACTTTTGACTCCTAATAGTCACATATATGTGATCGACATCATACAATGAATAATCTGATGAAGTTTGATTTGAAATCAGGAAATGTATGTGGATGGTATTAGGACACTTCCTGTTTCTCAATTCTCGCCATAATTTCAACGCCTCGCCACGAGCAAACCGTTCGACGATATCAAAAAATCCCCTGGCAATTTTTCATCCCCAATGTTCTTGAGATCATGTTGACCGAGTTTTGGGTGTAAACGAGTAAAAAACCTATGACAAGTATATCAAATTCCAGAGCATGCGCTTTTTACATAACTCTAAATAGCTGACTTCCTGTTGGGCGGAGCCAATGACATGCAATACGAAAATTGTTCGGCACAATGAGATCTATATGTGTACTGAGTTTCATATGAATATGTGCAAAGTATGTGTGAGCTATACATCAACATTTATGACTGTGTTTCCAGGGGGCGCCATAGAGCCCCTGTGCCACGCCCGGGTCCCAACCTCTGCAGGCTCCTAAAGGGCACAGATTCCAAAGTGTGGCGCAAATTTTCAAGAGTTTTTGAGTATGTTAGGGACCCCAAAAGCCCCCACAACTTTGATCAAAAATGATGAATAATAAACCCTAAATAGCCAACTTCCTGTTGGGCGGAGCCTATGACATGCAGTACGAAAGTTGTTTTGGTTTAATGAGATCTACATGTGTAACCGAGTTCATGTGTCTACGTGCAAGTATGTATGATATTATGGCCCTCAGTATTCCAGGGGCGCTGTAGAGCCCCTGTGCCACGCCCGTGTATCAGTCTCTGCCCGAACCCTAATGGCCGCAGGTTCCAATCTGTGTGCCAATTTTCAAGAGTTTTCGAGCATGTTAAGGACCCCAAAAGCCCCCGTAACGTTAGAAAAAAATAATAATAATAATAATAATAATAAAAAATAATCCTAGGAAAACAATAGGGCTCTCGCCCTCCAGGCTTGAGCCCTAAAAATAATCCTAAGGAAAACAATAGGCCTCTCGCCCTTTGGGCTTGAGCCCTAATAATAATAATAATAATTAAAGCTGCAAGCAGCGATGATCGGGCCCTCGCACCCGGGCTCACGCCAGCAAGCGGCTTCAGTAAAAAAAGCGAACGGCGAGAAATATGCATTTAAAGTCGTAAATATAAGTGGAATATGTCAAAGTCATTTATATGTGCCAATCTTCTTTTTGCCAGCAGGTGGTGCTATCATTTATAATGGAATATTTTCCTTCAGATGTGTTCAGGCCAAGACTCTTATCAAACATTTGAAGTTTGGGGAAGATCGAATATTTTATGCCTGAGTTACAACAACTTCTCTTCCTATGGCGAGACATCAATTTTGTCATGGCGCCATGGACACGACCTTTAACAAAAACTCAAGATAGACTGACCACGAAAAAGACATTAATGTCAAAATATTTCTAGGAGTAGTTTGTCGCAGTGTAAAATATGACACTTCCTGTTGCCAATAGGGGGCACTATATATCTTTGTTGTTCTGTCCTTTCATCTGCTCACTGCATTTGTTAACTGTGGTCTTACAAGTGGTTTTTAAAAGTAAAAATTACTTCAATTTCAGTCTCTTTCAATATAAGTGTTTATATAAATGTTAATTAAAGCTTAGTTAAAATATTTTAATACATTATTAATAATATTTTTTTTTATTACATTTTTATTTTAAAATTAGTTTATGTACTGTGAAAAAACATAAATAATAATATTTTTAATGATAGGAATAACTAACATAAAAAAAGATTAATAAATTATCTGAAAAATAGATTGTTCCTTGTTAGTTCATGTTAGTTAATGCATTAACTAATGTAAACCAAAGAGAGCTTATTCGCACTTTTCATGATCTATAACCATTTTTAAAAATACTTTTATTGATCTATAAACATTTCTGAAATTATTATATAAAACTATATTACCAGTAAAATTCATTAGCTTTTTAAAATACATATTGTTTTACTTTGAAAGAAGTTTTTTTTTTTGCTTTTTTTTTGCTTTGCTAAAGCAGCATGTATCAGAGGACACGTTTTTGATCAAAGTAAAGGAAATGTGCATGCAAGTGGAGAGATTCATGCTCGCACATTATTTTAATGTGTTTTTGCGTAACAATAACATGCTCTCGCTACTGCGTCTGCACCACATACACATACTGTATACACTCTGCAAACAGTGAACCTGTATAATCTATAACAAATCTATTTCAACACCTGAAGCATCGCTACAATGAGCTCTATGACCAATGCATGACAAGAAGACATGCCTAAAAATTCAGCACTCCTGAATATGAGTTTTTCACTTCCAGCCATCGAGGACAATTATATATATCACTCATAAATCATGAAATACCAGATCTATAGTATTTATTAAGATTGATGTGATTTGAAATTGGTAAAATGCACTTGGAAAAAAATGTCATCAGAATATCAACGTGCCTTATTATTATGTACTTTGTGAAAAAGCATTTTTAACAATTTTATTGATCTATAAGCATTTGTAAAATATGTTTGCCTGCATTACAGCTTAGTCTTTATCTGTGAGCTGAACTGTTTTACTGTTAAATCAGCAAGATTGTGTAAATTCAGGTCATGTCATGTCATGTCACAGAATGGCTGTCATAGGTCAGTATCAAATAAGTTTAAAATTATTATCAGAATAAAAAAATATATACAAGTCATCGTGTATGTATTTTTAAAATCTTTTTTTATTTTGCAATTTACATAATTCTTAACCTAATTATATAAAATAATTTTGTCTGAGCCCTACAAATTGTACTAGGTTTTTTTCGTCCCTAAAAATGATAGAAAATGATAGAGAGATTTCTTAAGCTGTAATGATGAAAAAAATCAACAACACACAATTACAGTTTTTTTTTTCTGGTGATTAAAGAGATGTTAACTCTCTCTCTCTCTCCCTATCTCTCTCTCTCTCTCTGTCAGGCAGGTCCTCAAGCACCCCCCCCCCCCCTCCTTTCCCTCACACAGAGAGAATGCCAGAGAGTGAGATCAGATGTCTGACAGTTTTATAATTTTATTTTTAATTTTACAGTGTTGTAAAGTCGTGAAACTATACATATTTCCTCAGAATCGCATGTTCTCTAAATGAAAAATGGTTTTGAAATGTTTGGAAGCTGCAATTTAAAAATACCAGACAATTAATGTTTCCCTTTTTACTGTTATTTCAAAAAATCACCACGGCAAAACCGTTCAAGCTATCCAAAATCCATTCGCAATTTAAGTTCCTCAATGTTTTTTCAACATGTAGACAAAGTTTGGTGTGTATAGTGCACTTCCCCTGTGAGGAGTATGCATTAATTCACAGCCGAATTTGCCAAAAATACATATTCAAATCAAAATAGCTGACTTCCTGTTGGTCGTAGCTTATGACTGTGAATTAGAAAATTGTCCGTCTTGATAAGAACAATTTATGTACCAAGTTTGGTGTCTGTAGCTAAAACTACCCCCCCCACTTTTGACAAAAGGTGGCGCTATAGAGTGCCTCCATCACGTCCTTTTAAAAGCTTATGCCATTGTCTAGATATCATTAATACTGATATGTGTTCTGAGTTTAATGTAAATCTGAGCTTGTTGTCTGCCTCAAAATCACCATAACAGAATATTCAAGTTTGACACGTTGCCATGGCAACACTATATTAGATATCAGTATACCCACAACAGATTTACATCAGCTGTATTTTGTCATTATTCTGATGAAGTTTGAAGCAAATCGAGTAAAAATAAGACGCTGAATTAAAAGAATTTAGAAAATGACACACTTCCTGCTGCCAGTTGGTGGCGCTGTAACTTTGACACCTTATAGTTACATATATGCGAGTAACATATTACAATGAACAAACCGATGAAGTTTGATGAAACTCAGGAAATGTATGCGGATGTTATTAGGCACTTCCTGTTTCAAATTTTGTGCCCTAATTTCAACGCCTCACCACGGGCGAACCGTTCGAGATATCAAAAATCCCCTCGCAATTTTTCATCCTCAATGTCTTGAGATCATGTTCACCAAGTTTTGTGGCGAACGGGTGGAAAACCTCAGAGGAGTATTTCAAATTCCAGAACATGCTTTTTTTGAACAGCCCTGAATAGCTGACTTCCTGTTGGGCGGAGCCTATGACATAGAGCGTGAAAGTTGTTCGGCTCAATGTGATCTATAAGTGTACTGAGTGTCATATAAATACATGCAAGTATGTGTGAGCTATGGTTCAGGATTTTCTGACGGTGTTCCAGGGGGCGCTGTAGAGCCCCTGTGCCACGCCCGGGTTCCAGTCTCTGCGGCAACCTGATGGCCGCAGGTTCCAATGTGTATGCCAATTTTCAAGAGTTTTTGAGTATGTTAAGGCCCCCAAAAACCCCCGGAAGGTTAAAAAAAAAATAAAAATAATAAGAAATATAGCTGCAAGCAGCGATGGCGGGCTCAAGCCACCAATGCCATCGCCACCCCGGTGGCATCAGTTAAACTGTGCCCAGCGGGCACATGCATTCACAATATCCCTCTGGCAGTGAGGTTTTAAAGGATATGGCAGTTAAAGGGTTAATCCGAATCATCTAGACTTTAAAATCACATTCACAGAACATATATATTTAGTAACACTTTACAATAAGATTTCATTTATAAACATTATGTTTACATGAACAATATTTATATAGCATTCATTCATGTCAGTTAATATTCCAAACTTAAACATTAAAACATTGTTTTGTGATTTTTTTCCAAGCACATTTTACCAATTCCAAACCATATCAATCTTAATAACTACCATTATTTTTTATTTAATAATTTATGAGTGTTATACAATAGTCCAGGAAAGCTGGAAGAGAAAAACTCCTTATATTCATGTGCAGAATTATTAGGCATGTTTTCTTTTACAGATGAAATGCACTAAAAAAGAGTTTTAACTCAAACTATTTTAACTCAAAGTCGAAAATTATGAAATACCCATGAGAAATATCAAACACAAATGCAATACAGAAATGGATAAGTTAAGACTTGACCATTGTACAAAAATGCTGACTGGGTCATGAGGTCAGAAAAGAAGAAGAAAAAAAAAACAGGTCAAGAAGAACTGACAAAAAGAATTGCAAAATAATTAGGAATTAATGTGAAGATTAATTTTTAGTCAATTCTGCAAGACAGACTTTTCAGGAAAGGAGGTGGAATAAAAATGAGCTCCTAAATCTTAATCCCGGATTCTGGAAGATATATTCCTCAAACCATCGGACAAGAGGAGGTGGTGCTGGTCCTTCACGAGTCACTCTAATCTGTTCATAAAGCCTATATATAAAGTCTTAATATATAGTATTTCACAATACTTCATGGTATTCTAATTAAATCATTTTTTGGAATCTTAGATCTCTCAGAACCTGACACATTGTAATTCTGAGACTCCAGGAAAGTGGCAGTTCTGTAAAATGTTGGCGCTGGAGACTAAATGCTCCCTGATAGTTTCACACCTAATTCAATTAACACACACACACACACACACACACACACACACACACACATCACCCACGGTGACAGAGGGACAGAGTGACATCAGATGTATGATAGTTTTTTTAATTTTCTGTCATCCATATAGTGTTGTATAGTCATGAAACTATGCATATTTCCTCAGAATGACTTGTCTTCTATGTGTACAATTTTTAAAAGTGTTTAGAAGCTGCACTTTAAAACAATAAAAGACATTTACTGGTTACTTTTTTACTGTTATTTCAAAAAATCACCACGACAAAACCATTCAAGCCATTCAAAATGCATCCGCACCTGTACTGTAAGATACATTCTTTAAACAGTGGTAAAAGAGGATGTGGTGCTGATCCTTCAAGAGTCACTCAAAACTTATCTGTCCATAAAGCCTATAAAGAATTATTCTTAATATACAGTTCACAATACTTCAGCTTGATATTCTAATTAAGTGAGGGTCATTTTATCAGTAAAATACATAAAATTCATATTATTTTTCTTTGAAAGATTTCTATAAATGATTTAAATCATACTTGTTTCTACAATAATTATTTAAAAGTAATCCTATAGCTCCCTCTGGTGGCCATTATAGGTACTAAGAATTGCAAGCTTGATTTATATGTTATGATAGTTTTAATTTTATGCTGGCTCTTGAAAATGATAAAGCTATGAAACTTACTGTGCTTCCTTCAAATGATGACTTCTACGTATATAAAAAATTATGAAGAGTTGGAATTAAAAATGTTAAAGATATAGTAAAATAACTATTGTATTTTTTTATGTTACTTTAATAAATCGCTATGGCCACACCATTTAAGGTATCCTAAACCCTTTCGAAATTTAACATCTTCAGTATATGGCTTCATGTTAAAACAGTTTGGTGTGAACTACTTATGTCTTCTTAGAGGAGAATGAATTCATTTACAGGCTGATTTTATCATAAATCCACAATAACATTTCTGAGTTCTGTATCAATCTGTGTTGTTGTTTGTTTATTTTTATTTTTCATAGGAAGATAACTGACCCTTTACTCTCCTTTTTAATAAATGTGCTTATAAAACCAAGAACAAGCTATTTATAGCTGTATTTATAAACTGCTTACTACTGACTATTAATATTGGGACAAGGCTTTATAAAGCATGAACTGACTATTTACTAATGAGTGCAGTTATTATAAAGTGTTATTAATGCATTTGCTAATCTTAACAAATTAGACATTATTTTACAGTGTTATCAAATCCTTAAATGATTTGTAAGTGTTTTGTAATGATTTTATTGACCTACAAGCATTTGTGAAAGTTCTGCTTGCATTACAGCTTAGTCTTGATCTGTGAGATGAACAGTTTTACTGTTACATCCATGAGATTATGTAAATTCAAATAAATAGCATGTCACAGGATGTCAGAGGTCAGTATCAAATGAGTTTGAAATTATTATCTGCAGCACAAATAAGGTTTTTTAGGATTTTTAAAAAAAAAACCTAAAACTGTCAGAAAAGGATAAGGCCTAAGATTTCTATGTGAGTGGCTAAATTTATTTGTTTTTATAACTATAATGCATAAACTATGAAATTATACAAAATGTATAAAAAAGTACAACAGTTATTGTTTTCCAATGTTTTTTATTTAATTTATTTTTTGGGATTTACATAAAAACAAATTAGCCTACTGCAATCATTCTAAACAGCTTGAATAAAACCTGTTAATATTTATTATAGACCACTATAACTGTGTATAATCTAAGAAACAAGTTTATTATTATTTAAATAAAAGTGTGTACACCAGATAAATTGGACGATAAAGAAATTGCTAACAATAGTATAATAGAGCATGTTTTAGGTTTTTAGGCGTTTAGATGCAGAAATGGACCAATCAAATGTAAAATAAAATGTAATTGATTTAATTAAATATAGATTAATTCTTGTTAGAGCAAAATAATAAATAAATACGTACACACATTAAAAAAGCCGCCAAGATGAATGAGTTTAATTTTTTATATAGATTAAAATTGAAGACAGAAGCAGCTGGTATATGCGGTCACTTAATATTAAAATCCAGTAGATCTACTTCAGATTTATTTCTCAACAGTTTATGTTCACGTGGCTGTTTTCGTTTATATTAGCCAAGCTATTATGTATTTTGAAATAATCTTGTCCGTGATGTGTTCGTTCTTACGACAAAAGGCAGAATCCTGCAGCTCGAGAGATACATGTTATTCTGCCAGTCACGCTTTCAAATAGTCTTGCGCACTTAAACGGGTCACAAACACCTGCATTTAGCTCGTGTTGTGTTATAATGGGTGTATTGTGTGCATTTATGACAATATTTTATTTGAAAAAGCTCTTAAACAAGAATAAATTCATTAGTTTTGAACTTGTGACACTGTGCGCGCTGATCGGAGGCAGTGATTTCAGCCGCGAATATTTCATTTTCACACAAACAGTTCAAAAACATCTGAATTTAGCTCCTGGTGTGTTCTAATTGGTGAATTGTGTAATATCGCTTTAATATTTTAATTTTAAAAGCTATAAAACAAGAATAAACTCGTTTTTTCTGAGCTCGTCATTCCACACGCTCCTGCTCAGAGCGGTGATTCATCTCTCGTGTTTCTCACGTATCACTGACCACACATCAATTATAAATGAGCCCTGACCTGGTAATAATCATATATGTTGGTTTAGCTTGTCAGTGTGAATTAAATCTAAGTATTTATTTGTATTTTAACCGATTTAAAAATGAAACTAAAAGAGAGTCTCCTCCCTTTCAGTCGAATTTCCCTTTAAGGAATTGAACCTGTAGGGGCGCAATTTCTCTCAGACAATGGAAGTCTGAAGCACATATACTCAAACAGAGGGACAGAGTGATATGAGATGTCTGACAGTTTTTTAATTTTCTATTATCCATACAGTGTTGTAAAGTCGTGAAACTATCCATATTTACTCAGAATGACTTTTTTTCTGTATGAAAAAAGGTTTTGAAGTGTTTGGAATTTAAAAATGCAGGAAAATTAATAATTCCAGTTTTACTGTCATTAAAAAAAATCACCACGACAAAACCGTTCAAGCTATCCAAAATCCATTGGCAATTTAAGTTGTTTAAAATGTTTTGGCATCATGTAGACAAAGTTTGGTGTGTATAGTGAGTTTGATGAAATTCTAAGCATGTTATATGCCTCAAAATCACCTGAGAAGTATTCCAGTTTGACATGTTGCCACGCCAACAATTTTTTAGATATCAATATCCCCCTTGCAGATTTATATCGGCTGTGTTTTAACATTATTCTGATGAAGTTTGAAGCAAATCGAGTAATAATAAGATGCTGAATTCAAAGCATTTTGAAAATGACACACTTCCTTCTGCCAGTTGGTGGCGCTATAACTTTGACTCCTAATAGTCACATATATGCGATCGACATCATACAACGAATAATCTGATGAAGTTTGATTAAAATCAGGAAATGTATGTGGACGGTATTAGACACTTCCTGTTTCTCATTTCTCACCATAATTTCAACGCCTCGCCACGAGCAAACCGTTCGAGATATCAAAAATCCCCTGGCAATTTTTCATCCCCAGTGTCTTGAGATCATGTTGACCGAGTTTGGCGGCAATCGAGAAAAAAACCTATGACAAGTATTTCAAATTCCAGAGCATGCGCTTTTTACATAACTCTAAATAGCTGACTTCCTGATGGGCGGAGCCTATGACATGCAATACGAAAGTTGTTTGGTACGATGAGATCTATATGTGTACTGAGTTTCATATGAATATGTGCAAGTATGTGTGAGCTATACATCAACATTTATGACTGTGTTCCAGGGGGGGCCGTAGAGCCCCTGTGCCACGCCCGGGTCCCAGCCTCTGCAGGCTCCTAAAGGCCACAGATTCCAAAGTGTGCGCAAATTTTCAAGAGTTTTTGAGTATGTTAAGGACCCCAAAAGCCCCCACAACTTTGACGAAAAATTTGAATACTAAACCCTAAATAGCCAACTTCCTGTTGGGCGGAGCCTATGATATGCAATACAAAAGTTGTTTGGATTGATGAGATTTATATGTGTACCGAGTTTCATACGTCTACGAGCAAGAATGTATGATATATGGCCCTCCATATTCCAGGGGGCGCTGTAGAGCCCCTGTGCCACGCCCGTGTATCAGTCTCTGCCCGGCCCTAATGGCCGCAGGTTCCAATCTGTGTGCCAATTTTCAAGACTTTTTAAGCACGTTAAGGGCCCCAAAAGCCCCCGAGACGTTGGAAAAAAATAATAATAATAATAATAATAAAAAATAATCCTAAGGAAAACAATAGGCCTCTCGCCCTTTGGGCTTGAGCCCTAAATATAGCTGCAAGCAGCAATAACGGGGCCAAGCACTACAAAAGAAAGCTTCAGACGAATGGCAGGAATGAGTAATTAAGACAGTTTTAAGATGATTTTAGGCAAAATGGCTCGAAAACAATAAACACAACAACCAGTAATAGGATTTATTGGCTTATCACGTGTAAACAATAGGTGGGGCTGTTGCCAAATTAGTTTGAAATGGTCAGTGTGAGGTGACGATAACACATACAAAGTTTGGTGCAAATATGTCAAAGCTTTGCAGAGATACATCCTCAAATGTATTTTGGCACCCTTCCAGCAGCTTCGTTGATGTGCTAAATGAGAACCGTTTCGTATATCGACATGAAATCCATAACATTTTGCCAGCATGGTCTGAACAATGTCCATGTCAAATTTGGTTAAAATTGGACAAACGGTCTAGGAGGAGTTCGAAAAAGTAGGTTTTCAACATTAATCAAAATGGCGGACAGGAAGTTCAACCAATTAAGGAAAACTTTCTATCTTTGTCATCGGCTTGACCCAAGGAATCTATTAAGACCAGCATCATGTCAATAGCCAGATCTATTCAAAAGTTACTAGCCTTTATGTAAATTTAGTTATAACTTTTGACCACTAGGTGGTCAAAATATTTTGAGTACCTTCAGGGGATTGTGTTGTTGGTACATTCTGAGTTTCGTAATATTACACCAATGCATTTGTTTAGTATAGAATTTTATTTCATAAAACTGTATTGAAGTCAATGAGAATTTCATGTTTTGTTCTATTATAGCGCCACCAAGAGGCTCAGTCCCACCATTTTTTTTATGTGTACTCAGAGTGAGCCCATACATATGTGTGTCAATTTTGGTGAAAATATCTCAATTCACTTCAGAGTTATAGACATTTATATGAAAAAGCACGTAAAAAATGACTGACTCTTGACTTTGATTGAATATTACTACACCTTACTATCAATATTTTGGCATTTGGGCATTGGCGTATAGCTATCGACCTATGTTTCCGAACTTCTGACGGTGGTTTCGTCTCGATCAGACAAGCGGTTTCGAAGATATAGCCAGATGTTTTTTAAGCGCTAAATCACAACGCTACACAAACCGTAAGGCGAAACCTAGCATGTTTGGTATCGTAGGACTCGGTAAGGTTTCAGGAGTCTAATTTGCTGAGTCTCCTGAAAATAAGTCGACCACACCCAAAGTTATAAGCATTTAAAAAAAGAAGATCACCACTAGGTGGCGCTGTTTCGAAACTTCTCACACTCGTTTAGGACAATGTGCTGATGACCCATACCAAGTTTCGTAACAATCCGTTGATGCGTTCTTAAAATACAGCATTTTAGCACAAAATTCAAAATGGCAGACAGTCAAAATGGCCGAAATGGTCAAATTGGATATCAGTCGACTCGGCATGTTGCCCTGAATCTAACAAGACCAATGTTATGATTTTTGGACAAACTGTTCAGAAGTTATAAGCAAAAATAGCAGTTTTTCATATCTCCAGACCAGTAGGTGGAGCTGCGCCCAAACACAGCATGTTGCCTCAGGTCATGCTTGTTATGACATGTACCAAGTTTGGTCTGAATAGGATAAGTCGTTGCCGAGATACAGCCTTACGACTGTTTTTGGAAGCGTTACATAAAATTTGTTTGAGCGTTTATCGAAAACGGTTCGACGGATCAATTTGATTTGCATAACTTTTGGTCAGCACTGCCTGAAGATGATCTGGTTCAATTTTTGTGTGAATTGGACAAACCGTCTAGGACGAGTTCGAAAAAGTAGGTTTTTCAAAAAAATCTAAATGGCGGCCATATTTATATGATGGAAAATGACGTCATAGGGTGCAATCGAATTGGCATGAGCTCAGAAATCAGAGGAAAAAATAATTTTGTTGATTGGCCTTACGGTTAAAAAGTTATTAAAAAAATTAAAGTGAAATTTTGGACAGTTGGTGGCGCTAGAGGGAATGTCTTAGACACACCAAAATTGGTGTACTTAATGTTGGCACTGTCCTCTATCAGAATGTCAAACCAAAACAACTTTCCCGAATTCGGTTCTATGGGCTGCCATAGACTCCCAGTCGGAAGAATAATAATAATAATAATAAATATAGCTGCAAGCAGCAATTACGGGGCCAAGCACTCCAACGGCAAATGTAGTAGCTAAGCATCGCATAAAGCATCACACCAAATACATTAATGAGCAATAACAGCAATTTTGGAATTATTGTATTTGAAATGGCAAAAAAAAAAAAACACCAATACCACCTCTAGTAGCATGATTACTTGGTTTATCAAGCTTGACCAATAGGTGACACTGTTATAAAATCAATTTGGTGTACTCTGTGTGTCTTTTCAATGACACACACAAAGTTTGGTGTCAATATGCCAAAGCATTCCAGGGATACAGCCTCAAGTGTCATTTTCTCATTGTGCCTCAAATTCGTCGATGTGGTATGCGAAAACGGTTTTGTCTATCGACTCAAAATCCATAACTTTGAATCAGTATAGCCTGAAGATCATTTGATTCGAATTTGGTGAAAATTGGACATACGGTTGATGAGGAGTTTGAAAAAGTATGTTTTCAACATAAATCAAAATGGCGGACCGGAAGTTCAGCTTACCGTGGTATATTTGGTATCTATGTTATCGGCATAAGCCAGGGAATATTTTGAGCCCAGTTTCCTTCAAATAGGCTAATGCATTAAAAAGTTATTAGCATTTTAAAAAGTGTAATTACTCATGGTTAATGAATGGTTTATTACTCTTGACCAATAGGTGGCGCTGTTACCAAATTTATGTGGCATGGTCAGTGTGAGGTGGCGATGACACATACAAAGTTTGGTGCAAATATGTCAAAGTGTTGCAGAGATACAGCCTCAAATGCATTTTGGCACCCTTCCAGCAAATTCGTTGATGCGCTAAATGAGAACCGTTACGTATATCGACACAAAATCCATAACTTTTTGCCAGCATGGTCTGAAGATGATGCACGTCAAATTTGGTGAAAATTAGGCTAACGGTCTAGGAGGAGTTCGAAAAAGTAGGTTTTCAACATTAAGCAAAATGGCGGACAGGAAGTAAGGCCAATTTTCACATTATTGGTATCAATACTCTCGGCATGACCCACAGAATATAGCGAGATCATTTTAATTTTAATAGACTAATTTATTCAAAAGTTATTAGCATTTATGTGATATTTCATTATAACTATTGGCCACAAGGTGGCGCTGCCACCAAACTTTTTGAGTACCTTCAGGGCATGGAGCCGAATATTTTTGTAATTATTTGCGAAACGATACGATGCTGCGTTCAAAAAATACAGCATTTTAAATCATAATTCAAAATGGCCGACGCCTAAAATGGCCGACACAGGAAAATTGGATATCATTTGACTCGACATGACTCACTGAATCTAAAGAGACCAGTTGTGTGATTTTTGGCCAAACCATTCAGTAGTTATGAGCCAAAATATGCATTTTTCATATCTCCTGACCACTAGGTGGCGCTGTGTCGAAACACTGCAGGTAGTCTCAGTTCATGCTTGTTATAACACACGCCAAGTTTCGTCTCAATATGACAAACCGTTGCCGGGATATAGCCTCACGTGCATGTTTGCGTGTTTTTCGTCAAATTTGTTTACGTGTCATTCGACAACAGTTGGACGAATCAACTTGAATTCCATAACTTTTTGCCAGCATGGTCTGAAGATGATCTGAGCCAATTTTCGTGGCAATCGGACTAACCGTCTAGGACAAGTTCGAAAAAGTAGATTTTTCGAATAATTGAAAATAGCGAAAAAACTAAACCTTGCGATTTTTGAATTTTGGTGTCCATTCGACTCGGCATGAGCCAAGGATTCAGAGGAAAAAAGAATTTCCATTTTCTGGCTTACGGTTCAAAAGTTATTAGCATACAAACATTGAAAGTTTGGACAAGTGGTGGCGCTAGAGAGTAGGAGATAGAGACTTCAAATTTGCTATAGTTAATGTTGGGACTGTCCTCTATCAGTGTGCCAAATTATACAACTTTCCCGCAATCGGTTCTATGGGCTGCCATAGACTTGCGGCGGAAGAAGAAGAAGAAGAAGAAGAAGAAGAATAATAATAACGCCAACGAAAACAATAGGTGCCTACGCACCTTCGGTGCTTGGCCCCTAATAATAAGAACGCCAACAAAAACAATAGGTGCCTCGCACCTTCGGTGCTTGGCCCCTAATAATCCTTAGGGGAACAATAGGGCCCTGCGCCCATTGGCTCGGGCCCTAATAATAATAATAATAAAAAATAATCCTAAGGAAAACAATAGGCCTCTCGCCCTTTGGGCTTGAGCCCTAATAATAATAAAAAATAATCCTAAGGAAAACAATAGGCCTCTCGCCCTTTGGGCTTGAGCCCTAATAATAAACGGAGCAATTCCAATAGGGTCCTCACACCATCGGTGCTCGGGCCCTAATAAAAAACAAAGCAGATACAAGAGGGTCCTCGCACCTCGGTGCTCGGGCCCTAATTAGAACAAATCTATAAATATAAAGCTAAGGGTGCGTTTATAAGGTCAAGGAGAAAGTGGTTAGAAAAAGGTGAATCAAATTCTAAATATTTTTTCAATCTAGAAAGAAAAAATGGAGATTTTTTCCTCTATAAAGAAACTTAAGATTAATGATTCTCTTAGAGTGGACTCAAAATTAATTTCTAATTATGTTGCTACATTTTATGAAAAGTTATATGCCCAAAATAACAATATAGGTAATGTTGTTTTTCTAGATTCACTTAAAGAAATGCAAAAACTATAGATCATCATTCAAAATTTATATGTGATCAAGACATAACTCTTGAAGAAATTTATAAAAGCATTGAAAAGCTTAAAAATAATAAAACACCGGGTAACGATGGGCTGACCTGTGAATTTTATAAAGAGTTCAAAGAAGATATCTCAGAGTTTCTTTTATATGTCTTCAAAGAAATTTTGCAAAATGAAGTAATGCTGCCAACTATGTTACAGGGTTTGATTACATTGATTCCTAAGACAGGTAAAGACCTATTAAATATAGAAAATTGGAGACCAATAACTCATATACTTTCACATATATTTGCAAACCGACTAAAGTTAGTTTTAAGTGAAATTATAGATGATTGTCAATCTGGATTCTTATGTGGAAGATATATTGGAAATAATATTAGATTAATATTAGATTTGATTTACTACAATTTTCTTTTAAATGATGATGGTTACATATTTTTTTATTTTTTTATTATTATAAAGCATTCGATACTGTAAACCATAACTTTTTATTTGAAGTTCTGGATTTCTTCGGTTTTGGGAACAACTTTATCCGCGCAGTTTGAACTTTATTTAATGATTGTAACAGCTCTGTTAAACTATCCTTCGGGACCACTCCTAGATTTATTATAGGTAGAGGTTTTAAACAAGGAGATCCATTATCTCCTCTGTTATTTTTATTGGTCATGCAAGTATTTTAAAAATGTGAATTGTTTGCTTTAAAAGAAAGACCCAGTAACTTGTCTGAGTTTTGTGGCATTCCAATAAAAGACTATATTACTTATTTAGGAATTACGATATGCAAAGATCAAAAAGAAAGAATAAATCTTAATTATACTCCAATAATGAACAAAATAAAATAAAAATAAAATATCTGGCTGATGAGAGACCTTTCTTTAAATGGGAGAGTTTTACTATCAAAATCTGAAAGTTAATCCAGACTAGTTTACACCGCAATGGCTATAGATGTTCCAAAAAGTATAATTAATGAGATAAATAAATGTATGTATAATTTTATTTGGAAAAATAAGCATCATTATTTGAATAAAAAAAAAACTTACTAATCCACTTAATCAAGGTGGGCTAAATGTACTTGATTTTGAAATATCTAACACTATTTTTAAAATCAAGTGGATACAAAATTCTATCCGTTCAAAAGATAAGCTATGGTATTACATCCCTAATATTATTTTTGAAAAAGTAGGCAGTATTGAATTTCTTCTTAATTGTAATTTTAATATTAGCAAGCTTCCCATAAAACTTTCCAATTTTCACAAACAGGTATTGTTATCATGGATGATTATTTACAAACACAACCCCCCCCCCCCCCACACACACACACACAAATGCTTGATTTGGAATAATAATTACATTACACACCAAAATAAATCTTTTTTTTAGGTAATTGGTTTAGTAAAAATATTTTGTTGGTTTCTCAACTTTTTAATAGTAGTAATGGTCATGTGCTTACATATTTAGAATTTGTAGAAAAATTTTCATTTTTATATACCGGTTAAGGAGTATATGATGGTTATTAATGCCATCCCTTTAGAACTTAGGAAATTATTAGGAAATGATACAGTCGAAAAACTAAATTTAGATTTCAATCTTAAATTGGAACGTATAAATATAAAATAACAAAAAATGTAATAACAATTATCTTAGAAAGATTTGCCAAATTTCTAGTGTTCCTTTTAGCCATTGGTTTTTGGAGATCACAATTTCAAGATGTCAACTGGAAAGAAACCTTTAAGATCTCCAGACGTTTTTGTATCACAAATAAAATTAGGGAGGTATCATACAAGATTGTTCATCGTATTTATCCTGTAAAACAGGTAATTGCAAAGTTTTGTAAAGATATTGACTTGAAGTGTGTTTTTTGTAAAGGGGAAAATGAGAGTATTGTTCATTTATTTTTATGATTGTATTTATACAAATTTATTTTGGTGTGATCTAGTTTTTTTTGTTAAACAAAGTATTAATATTGAATTTCAACTTAAAGAAAAGGATGTTTTATTTTTTTATGATTAATTTTTGATTTCAAAATTTGGTATATTGTAATTTTACTCATTATATATGGAAAATTATTTATTCACAAATGTAAATGGGCAGGGAAAAAACCTAATCTAACCTAACCTAATAACTGTAAGTTACTTTAAAGCCTTAAATCTATTTTTTGAATAATTTGTTATTATTTGTATTAGTTTACAGATGTGTATTTTTTATTTATTTATTTTTTTTTAATTGATTTTCTTCTCTTTTAAGCATTTGTTTTAATTCTGTTTTAATGTTATTGCCCTTATGTTCTGTGTTCTAAAAACTGCACAAAAAAAAAAAAAAAAAAAGCTTTGTTGTGATGCGGAGTGCCTCCAACATGGCCGACTTCCGGTCTGATGACACGCCGTGAAAACCCTCTATTGGATGCTAACGCAAGTGAAGTTCTGCTACAAGAGGGGAGGAGTTATGATGGCGGAATGAGCGGTAGCGTTTTTGCAGGCTCCGTTATTAAAGTCTTGAAATCGTCCTAAACATTTAATCTCCGACAGAAAAAATCCCAACAACTTCACGTAAGAACTGCATAAATAACATCTCAGCCCCACGGAGTTCTATTTTTTCGAAGCGGACTACCTTTACTCGGTTTTCTTTTCTTGTTCTGCAACGTGAACGAGATGGCTAACGCTAGCAAAGTGGCTAAAGCTCAACTGTTAACAGACCACGACTATAACCTGACGGCCCTGCGCGAGGCATGTGAGGAAGAAGAAATAGAGGCAATGGAGGAAGAAAATCAAAAATGTCTCATGACCACACACCTTTGCCTAGCCCAAATCCCAAGAAAATGAAACCAAAGAATCAAGATGTGGGAAAACAGCCGGGTGAGATAACAAATGAAACCATCTTAGATGCAATTCAAACCTTGATAAAGAGATTTGATGAACAAGATGACAGACTGAAAGCTTTTGAAAGTCGAATGGAAGCTAATACACAAGCAATGAGAGAAAATAGGGAAGAAATAAGCAAAGTGAAGGAAGAAATGTAGCCAGGTATAAGAGAAGGTGAGATCTTAGACTGATGGGCCTTCCTGAAAAAGACAAAGAGGATACAAGAGAGACTGTGATCGGCATCCTTACAAGAGTGATCCAGGTGTCAGTGGAGAAACTCCGTGAGTCAGTTGACACAGTGCACCGCTTGGGAAAGAAGAACGATGCAGCTACCAACAAGATGCCCAGGCCTGTAATCATCCAGTTTGCCTTGAGAACTGTCCGTGATGAAGTATGGAGAAGATCAAGAGATGCAAGAGTGTGCAGAGAGATGAACATTCAGTTCAAGGAGGACTTCACAAAAGAAGATCGTGAGGCCCGTGCAAAGCTTTGGCCTAAGGTGCAAGAAGCCAGAAGAAACGGAAAAAAGGCCTCCCTAAGAGAAGGATATGCTCTCATTTCCACTGTCGGGCCAGTGCGAGCCAGGGCTTAAAGCGGGCCGGGCGGGGCTCATAGCCTCGGGCCAGTAGCACCGAGGCCAGAGTAGCGCAGGGTTTCCACAGGGGAGCTTGAAGCTCCGCTGCTCGTCACTAAAACACGCCTCTCAGAACAACGTCATGCAACCTCATTATTTCACTAGAGAAGTTATCAGAAAACTAAGAAATAAGTCACTGGAACATGCGCGATCACAAAACGAACATGATAAAAGCGGCCGTTTGTTTGCATGCTTTGATATATATTCAAATTCAAAAGCATGTATGTTTTAACTATAGAATAAGTGAAACAGTGATCATATTGATTTAATTTATCAAGACTCAAAATTAATCACACATAAATACACTTTCTATTTTATTTATTTATTTTTAACGCTTATGAAAATAGCCTGCTTATTCAGTGAAGTCTGTTTCTGTTTATTTGTAGTCACAGTGGCCTATACGTCACATTAAGAATGAATTATATCTTTATTTTTTATAAAGGATCCCGAACAAAAACATTATTATATTTTTATAATAGGCAACATGAGCTAAACTCTCGAGACGAGGCTTGTGATAGGCCTAGATAATATAAGTTACTAAATAAATACCAGATTGTGATAGAGAATAAGAAGCTGACGTCTGATTTCTTCAAGCGGTCATATTTTCCATGTTTAATGTTAATGCCCAGCGTGCATAGTCTTTTACATCGCTTATAAATATTTCTGCCCTGTATGGTGATTATAATCCACATTGGATCAAGTTATTTCAAACACTCGCTGCTGACTGAAAGTGAGTTTTGAGCTCAACTTATTTAAATAAAGCGTTAATGCTGGCGTTATCGCGGCTATCTTTCTGAAATGATCCACAGCACATACTCTCTATTTTTATAAAAGCTCCCGAACAAAAATCATTATTATATTTTGATGATATGCAACGTGGAGCTAAACTCACGAAACAAGACGACAGATAAAATGTTACTTAATAAATACACAATTGTGGTAGAGAATAAGAAGCTGACGTCTGATTTCTCCAAGCGGTCATATTTACCATGGTAATGTTAATGTTTATCGTGCATAGTCTTTTACATCGCTTATAAATATTCTGCCTTGTTTAGTGATTATAATCCACATCGGATCAAGTTATTTCAAACACTCGCTGCTGACTAGAAGGGGGTTTTGAGCTCAACTGATTTTAAAAAGTCTTTAATGCTGGTGTTAAAGTTGTTATCTTTCTGAAATGATCCGCGCTGACGCTCTCCAGACACGGAGAAACTCCGCCTTTGTTCTTAACCCCTCCTCTAGCCCCAGCTGGCCCGCTTTGGCCCAAGGATTTTGTCGGGCCGAAAAAACCTGGCCGTTGGCCCCAAGGAAGCCCCGGCGAGGCACGATTAAGCCCCGGAAGTGACAGTGGAAACGCGACTGGCCCTGGCACGCACTAGCACGCCCGGTCCTAGCTCGATAGTGGAAACACGGCAATGATGGACACAGAGTTGACCCCTAAGTACTGTGTAGTAAGCAAATGCTCAGACACTTTCTGCTTATTCAGAGCAAAAATTCAGTAACATGGTAAGATGTATACATTTTATAGAAAGAAACTCTCAGGTATTTTATTTAATTTAAACATATTCTGATAGTCATGATACTATTCAATAGATTTCCAGGTAACATTATTGATCATAAAAAAGATACTGAAGGCCACTGGTTAATGGTGGTTGTGGAGACAAATGACAAACGTTATATTTTGATATGCGTTTATGGCTTTAACAACCAAGCAATCAATGTGAAGTTGTATGAAAAATTAAGCCAACTTATAATTGAATGGAAAACAACATATGATTCAAATAAAGTGATATTGGGAGGAGACCATAATATAGCCCCTGATTCATGGCTAGACCGAATCCCTCATAGGAATTCTCAACCTGTATATAGCGACACTATACTGTCTTTATGTACAGCAACATATATATTTGATTACTGGAGAGCATTAAATCCAACATCAGTTCAGTTTACATGGTATAGCTCTGCAGGAAACGGTCAATGTTCAAGATTAGATTACTGGCTGATTTCATGCGAGTTATGTAGTGATGTTTCAGATTGTAAAATATCAGCCTCTCCGCTTACAGACCATTGCATGATTAGTCTAAACCTATTAACATCCAAACAGCAATTGCATTCTCCAAATATCTGGAAGTTAAATAATAATTTCTTAAAAAATGCTGAATTTTGTGAACCGGTGAAGTCTCTTATCTCAGAGGTTGAAAAGCTAGACATGAGTGATATCAGTAAATGGCAATAGTTTAAGTTCAAAACCAGACAAATGGCAGTTGACACAGGTAAAAAAATATAATTTATAATGAAACGGAAGCAAAAGGATCTAATTCACAAAATCAATCAACTAACAAGTAATGTACAATTATCCTTAGACAACATTACTGAATTAAAGTTATTGCAGTCCCAATTAGATGACATGTACACAACAAAGGCAAATGGAGCTTATGTTCGATCAAGAGCTAGATGGATTGAAAAGGGTGAAAAAAGTTCAACTTATTTCTTCGGACTTGAAAAACAAAGACAAAGTAAGAAAAAAATAAATAAACTTATAATAAATGGTATAACAATGGAAGATCAGAAATTAGTCCAAGATGAAATTAGTCTCTTTTATAGTAACATATATAAATCAAAAGTTAACAAATCAGATTGTGACTTTTTATTTGAAAAATTTGGATGTGGAAGACAAACACATACTCGAAGAAGAATAAACTATAATAGTAATTGAAACTGCATTAAAACAAATGAAAAACGGCAAATCCCCAGGAATAGATGGGCTAACATCTGAATTCCTAAAACATTTTTGGGCAGATATTAAAAAGTTACTATATAAAGCTTTTTTGGAATGTATTAAGGAAGGATGTTTGTCCCCTACAATGAAAACAGGATTGATAACCTTATTACCAAAACCTCAAAAAGATTTGTTGATGATAGACAACTGGAGACCAATAACCTTATTGTGTAATGCTTATAAACTTCTTGCTTTAGTGTATGCAAATCACTTAAAGCATGTAATTGGAAAACTTATCAAAGAGTATCAATCAGCTTTTATAAAGGGAAGATATATTCATAATCATATTCGACTGATTCTAGATATGATGGACTACCAATCATTCATTCAATCAGACACTGTAAAAAATGTCTGTAAATTTACAGCATATTAACAGCAATATACAGTACTGAACTGTTTTCTAAAATTACGGTGTCTTACCGTAAATGCACACGTGATCGGTGGGAGAGGGGGAACCAAAGGCTAGCTGACGCATGGAGGAGCATGGTTTCAGTCAAAGTTTTATGGATTTCATCTCAAGTTGAGGCTCATTTACAGGTAAGCAGATCAAAGTCTGAATACATTTTTATCTTAAACTGCAGCGTTTTTTTAATGTGGGCACAATATTTTAATTTACCTTTGACAAATCTTGCCAAGACGGTGAACTAGCATGTATGCAATTTTTACAAATTTCTCCTGAAAGTTAAGTGTGTATGTGTGTGTGTTTGTGAAGGATTTGCATCGTTTTTTTTCTTTCCTGGTGTAAAATCCTGTAAATGTTAAACTTACAAATAATTAAATATAAAATGCTTGCGTTCGCTGATTATTTCATTGGATATGAATTGAACATATTTGGCAACGGTAGAAGATGAGCACGTGATCGGTGGGGGAGGGGAGCAACGGTTAGCGTATGATACCAGAGAAAAGCATCAGTCTCGAAAAAAAAAAGCATCAGTCTCAGTGAATAAAACGGATATTATCTCAAATATAATCTAGATTACAGATTGCAGATAACGAGGATATTAAGTAAGTGTGTTTTCCTGATTTTCTGAAACACTTATTTGCACAATTATATTTACATTTTGCATTGGCGCCAACCCAGTGTAGTTTAAAACGGAGGATTTGTTTTATTTGCATTAATGTTGCTAAGTTAGGTGCGTATAAAGTTGGTAACTTATATATTATCCTTATATATTGGGAAATCGAAAATAGGCCTGTAAACGTAATTTTACTTAGGAAGCATAAACTCATCGCCTTTTGCATGAGCACTTGACTGGATAGATGGAAAGAGTAGCGTTAACGTTATGGTGAGAAACGTTTGTTTTTTTCGGAGTGACACATTAGTCTTTCAATATAAGTCGTATCTAAAACTAGTTAGAGTGTAGTCTAAATATATTCTAACTTATTGTTAATAAAGTGGGCTTTGTATGTGAGCACATTTTAATTTTTATTTTGCACTGGATTTATTGGCACAAATCTCTATATCACAGAGGAAACGTTACTTCATTCACTTACATTCTAACTTGTTCCTCAGCCTCAAATACAGTTTTGTGTGTGTGTGAGAGAGAGAGAGAGAGTGTGTGTGTGTGTGTGTGTGTGTGTGTGAGAGAGAGAGAGAGAGAGTGTGTGTGTGTGTGAGAGAGAGAGAGAGTGTTTGTGTGTGAGAGAGAGAGGGGGAGAGTGTGTGTGTGTGTGTGTGTGAGAGAGAGAGTTAGAGAGAGAGGAGTAGACAGAATATTTTTAAGTGTTTTTAATGAAAAGTTGGAGGATGTCCCAGGATGAGAACATAGATATGGTACACCTGCTTGTCAAGATTCTAACATTAATGTCCCACTTCCAGGAACATGAAGATGGACTGGTTTCATATGCAGATGTAAGTATTTAATTTTCTTCTTTCCACTTCACCACATTATATTATGTAATATTATTATTTGTGTATTGTGTGTTCTCTACAGGTTGCAGCATCTGCATCTGAGGTTGAGAAGACACTAAGTCTACCTGCCAATCCTCATCTGATTTTGCTGGGTTAGTGTGTCATTGCACATGATGAAGAATAAACATTTACTGATGGCTGAGATATAAAATTGTTAACATTGCTGTTGTGCACAATTGTTAAAATTGCTTCTTTTTTTTGTGTCCAGTCAACATTTTTGACTGCAGTTGCAACAGTGTTTGCTGTGTACTACATCTTCAACCTGCAGTATCAAGAAGAGGCTTGTTGCACGTTAGAATTTTTTCAAAGGTAAGTGTTTTCCTTTTTGCATATGTTTTTATCACTCTCTTAGAGTCTGTGGTAACACTTTATAATAAGTATACAGTAGTAAAGTAATAAATTATTTGCAAACTATTTACCTCAACCTTTCTCCTGTGTTCTACTTGTGTTCTTCCATTTCAGTTTTTTCAGTTCATCGTCTGAAACACTGTCAAATGTGGTTTTATTCGCATGCCAGACTGGAGAAAATAGGAGAAAGGCATGTAGATCCACATTAAATCCAAACGAGTCAGAATATATATATAGATCGTTTGCAAATGATTTATAAGTGCTTTATTACTTTATACTTATTGTAAAGTTTTACAAAAATAATCTAAATTCTAAACCAAATTAATTAATCAGAATTTTGAATAATGGTTATTATACACTTCGGTAATGTGTAATGCAACTTTCCTTAGATGATTCTATGGCATAAACCCAGAAAGAGGCTCAAAGACCTGCCGAGGCAAGGTAGTCTCCAAGAAGACGGGGAAGGTGGTGAATAAGAAGTCCACTACAGTCAATCCAAAGGTTGCCACTCTACAAAAAAATCGAATGGACTTCAAATGGGACTTCATCTAGGCAAGTGAAGTTACACATACATTTTCATTAAATACAGTTCTTAATACAACTTATTTCACAGTTTACACACATAAAATATTTCTCACATTTAAACTTGTTTAACAAAAAAAAAAAAATCAACATTTAAAAGTAGTCAGTTGAAAAAAACTGATGTGAATCATTTTGGTTACTAACATTGCGTCCCTGTAGATTGCATTGCATAAAATAAAATAATTTACAGCAAAGAAACGGTTTTATAAATAAAATATCCACAAACCTATATTTGACCCAAAAAAAAGTCGTCAGTGGCACAGAGAACTGGAAACAATGAGAAAAAAAAAGAGAAAAGAAGCATTTTCCATTTCTATGAATTATAAAAAATTGTATGCAAGCGCTCAACTCTGAAAAAAATTAAATAAGATTTACTTTGCGAAAAGTAAAGAATTTGCACAAATATATTTTAAGTAAATTTGACTGCTCTAATATAAAGTGCAACTCACCTGTCATTCTCAGGTAAAATCTACTTAATATTTAACTTAACACTCATGAAGAAATTAAGTAAATATGTTTTATCATTTTTTTTTGTTTTAACTTTTTCAAATTACATCTTAATGGTTAAAATACATTTTAGAAATCAAATAGCATGTCCAATTAACTGAAATCCTGAAAGTGATTCAGTTAAACAATTTATCAGTAATTTTTTTTTAGGAAATACGTTTTATTCTCAAATTCCATTTTTATTCCTTTTACAATTAAAACATGGAATAACAATTGTGTAATTATTCCTTAAACATCATTTTAAATGATTATTATTATTTTTATTACTATAATTCTTATTTGTATTATTATATTACTTTGAAAATGAAATATTCTACTGTACAAAAGTGATATATTTCCGTCACAATCACATCACATTAGACCAAACCTTTATTTTGAAGGATTGATGTGAAGACGCTTGATTTTTGTTTTGTTTTGTATGTGTATGTGGGATAGAGCTGCAACTATTGATTATCTTTTCTGTAAACTAATGTGACGTGTGGGCGGAGCTAAAGAATCACGAGCGCCAGTAGGCTTTTGCATTGAGAGCGTTTGGAAGTTGTGACATTAGCGTGAGGAAAAAAAAACATCATCCAAAACAAACCATGGCTAACAGTCAGATTCAGCCGTTTATTTATGATCCAGAATCGGATCCCGAGGCTGAAACTCAACGAGAGCAGCAGCAGCAACAACTCGCTCCGAGCGGGGCTCAAACCCGGGTCTCCGGCATGGGAGGGGACGCACTGACAAGGAGGCAGAGATATTTGAAGCAGTTTTACTCACCGCCTGCGGTTCCAACACACGATCGTGACCCTTTTTCTTTGGGATTGTATCATCCCTAAGAAATAAACGATACGCAAATCCGTCGTCAAACTGGGCCTTGTTTGTAAAACGAGCATCTTCGAAATGCAGGGAACAAACAAAAACACTTGCACAACTCCATTGATGCTTTGTAAAAATAAACTCCATCCACTGGTCCCTTAATGCTGTTTTTTTTTGGGTGATCTGTGCAGGGTTGTCTTGCCCTGGCAACCAAAAACACACTTCTTTTGTGACATTTCGCGACGTCTCGCTCTGATCAGTGAATGTCTGTTGTGCTCTCAGTGCTCTGCTCTACGGGAGCGCGCGCTCTTCCGGCAGACGTGCCCTCAGGACCCATATAAGGAAATTCCGCTCCATCTAATGTCACACAGAGCCATACTCGAAAAAAACTTTCCGAAACTTGTGACAAACCCTCCTCCAAACGTACAACTTAATTTTTTAAACTTTGTCCATGTTAAGCATGGGAATCCAACTCTTTAACAGTGTAAAAAACTCAGTATGCATGAAATAGCATTTCACCCCAACTTTAATCTAGTGTTCCTTTTTTTGATTAGCTAATTAATCCTTTGGATAACTTTACAAAAATTATAAGTACAACTTCTAACATAATATTGCAACTTTTATTAAATAATACACTAATCCACATCGCGATTTCAGTTAGTGTACAACACTATTTTATTGTATTCATCACAAATGTGACAAATTCTGTGACAATCCACATTATTTGCCCAATTCCGTTTTCATGATTGGATTCCGTGATTGCCTCCATGTTTTTCACATCGTGGAAATCGTAGGGTCCTAAGTTTCTGAAATGTTTTATATTATTAAACAGTATACATGTTTTTTGTTACGTTCTATTAAAATTCTGCTGATGTTATTTTAACTTAAAAAGGATTTTTCTCAATGTTTATGTTTCAGACTACACCCCTCCCTGGCTACACTTGCATCAGAGTTGGTGACAGTTTTATACTTCTGAAACGTTCTTGGACTGTTCTACAAATCCTTGCCAGGTTTTGACTTATTACACCAAAATAAGATTCTTGTTCAGAAGTTGTTTGCCCTTTTTTAAAGGCTGTTTTTAGGGGAACGTACACTCCAAGCCCATGCCCATGCATTGTCATACTCATAGCACAAAGCTAGACCTAAAATGGCTGCTTGTTTTGTGTTTTATATGGTCAACTTAATTTAGTTTAAATATATCCACAGACTTCTGCAGGGTTCATTTTGCACATTGTCTGTTTTGTAAATTGGTTAATTTTCTTCTCTATTCATCTCATCTTTCTCTAACACATACAAAGACTGATTCTTCCATTTTGTTTGCTTATTTATTTTTCTTTTTTTGAGAAAGCATTTGAATTATTGGTTGGGCACTTAAATAAATAGTGTTCTATAAGAAATACCCCCTTGGTCTTCTCTGTCTATTTGCTGCCACTTTTTAGTATAAATGAAATGCCAGTTTGTGAGTTTGTTAAAATACAGATATTTTTAATAAAGTTACTGATTGGCAAAATTGCCAGTTCTACGGTTTAGAAAAAAAAAAAAAACTAGAATACAGTAATGATCCTGAAAAATTACGGTGCACCGCTGGAAACCCTGCTGCCAGTATATTACTGTTAATTTACAAAAAAAGCTGTAATTCAGAAAACTGTAAAATAACGGTACACAGCTGGAAACCCTGCTGCCATTATATTACCGTTAATTTACAGAAAAGCCGTAATTCAGAAAACGGTAATAAAACTGTAAAATTACGGTACACTGCTGGAAAACCTGCTGCCAGTATACTACCGTTAATTTACAGGACAATTTTTTACAGTGTAGTCTTGTTTTATTCATAGATTTTTTCAAAGCTTTCGGCACTGTGGAACATGATTTCATGTTTACGGTGCTCAAAATATTTGGATTTGGAGAAGGGTTCTGCAAAATCATAAAAATGTTTTATAATGATATTTATAGTTACATCTCCCTCAACCCTGGAATGACACCCAAAATTAAGATTTCGCATGGTATTAGACAAGGTTGTCCAATTTCACCGAAATTATTTATTTTATGTACACAAATGCTAGCGTATCTAATCGTAAATCACCCTCAAATTAAAGGAATCAACATTTTCGATTACGAATATCGAATAAGCCAATTTGCAGATGACACAGTAATCTTTTTAAAAGATAAATCTTTAATTAGAAAAGCCCTAGATATAATATCAATTTTTCCCAAAGCTTCAGGATTATGTCTAAACCTGAAAAAATGTGAAATACTATGTCTTCATCCATGTGCTGAGACAAATATAGACTCCATACCTGTCAAAACTGAACTAAAATACCTAGGATTAATAATGTCTAAAGATAAAAATAAGAGAGAACAACTAAACATTGAAGGGAAAATAGAGAGTATGAAAAAATCTCTTAATCATTGGCTCATGAGAGATCTCTCTATTCTTGGTAGACTTACTAACAAAAGCAGAAGGTTTATCAAAATTAGTATATCCTTGTCAATCTCTTTATGCCCCCCCCCCCCCCAAATGATTAAAAAGGTAAATTCAATCATTTTTAATTTCGTATGGAAAAATAAGACACACTACCTTAAAAAGTCTGTGATGGTTAAAGACTATAAACATGGTGGGCTGAAAGCTGCTGACTTTGAATCCATGATAGGTGTATTAAAGTTAAACTGGGTTAAAGCTTATTTGACACAATCAAATTCCATATGGTTCCACATACCAAAATATATTTTCCAAAATGTTGGTGGATTAGAATTTTTGTTAAGGTGTGACTTTGAAATAACTAAACTTCCAATCAAACTGTCTGACTTCCATAAACAAATACCGCTCTACTGGAAAATGATGTTCACTCACAACTTCACACCACATAATTCCACCTTGTGGAATAATATAACCATATTAATTAACAGAAAGACACTATTTAAACAAGAATGGTACGATAAAAATGTTCTATACGTTACGGACTTGATGGATAAAAATGGCAGTCCGTTGCAGTTTAATTCCTTTGTCGATAAGTTTAATTTGAAATGCTCTTATAGAGAATTTAACCAAATCAGTAGAGATATTCCACTTCCCTTAAAATTTATGATTAAAAATATCCTCACAAATTCAAATGTGACTGTTAAACTTCCTGAATTAAAAATTGGTGAATTGAAATTTGGAAAAAGAAAATGTAATAACAAAATACTTGGAAGTGTGTTTAAAGAAAAACTATTCTATGATATCAAAAAGCCAACGAAAATAAAGATAACAGATAATCAAGTTACATTAACAAAGACTAGTTGTAGCTATCTTAAATGGCCAATTTTACCCGAGGTAAAAGAAATTCAGTTCAAATTAATAAATAATATTTATCCTGCTGCTGAAATCCTAAGGAAAAGGTTCAATTTTGAAGTTAATCTGTGTGTTTTTTGTATGACAGAACATGAAACAATTGAACACCTTTTTTTCTCTTGTTCAGTCACAATGGGGTTTTGGAAGGATGTTTATCAATGGTTAAATATTGGGATCAATAACTCTTTGTTTAACATATTTCAAATGATGATATATATGGATGGTATGTCAAAAAAGTTATCTAAAATGGTGAACATTATTTTCATTATGGGAAAGTATCATATACACAAAAATAAGTGGAATAACAGCAAGCCCAACATAAACTGTTTTAAGAACGAAATTAAAAATTATATAGCATCTCTAAAGGTGTTATCGGAAGGAAACCAGTCCATAAACGAGTTATATGAAACAATGTCAGTCTCTTGCTCTTTGATTTTACAGTCCTATGTTAATAAACACGCTTGAAGCATTTATGTTGTTTTGTCAGCCCCTGTAATAATTTTTTATTTAATTTTTTATTTTTATTTGTATTTTTATTTTTTCTTACTTGATATGATGTGAGTTTGTACTGTTTTAAATGCAAGCACATGTTTATTTATTTTTTTCCTCAAACGAGTTCTTGATGTAAATTTAAGTTCAAGTTTATTTGACATATTGTAAATGTTGAAAAATTTAATAAAAAAAAAAAAAAAAGAAGTTCTGCTACAAAATGGCAGCTCGCGGCCGACTTCAACTTCCGGTCGACTTCCTTGCCGCCTGCTTTCTCAGCGCGAGCTTCTCTCTGCATCTGCGAGCGAGCGCAGACCCCAGCTGCACATCAGTAAAAAAAAAAAAAAAATATATATATATATATAAAGAAAAAAATAATTACGATTTTCCAATCAATAGAAAATTTTACAAAACTGCCTGGAAGAGGAAGTGTGTCTATATCATCCTAAAGCACGGTGAGAAGGAAAGTTTGTGTGGCCAAAGACTCTCCAAGGGTCACAGCTGTAGAATTGCAGAAAATAGTTGAGTCTCGGGTTCAGAAAACCTAAAACAATGGTCAAACAGAACCTACATCACCATACGTTGTTTGGGAGGGTTTCAAGAAAAGTTCTCCTAGCTCATCCAAAAATAAACTAAAGCATATTCAGTTATCAGACATGACTGGAACTTCAAATGGGACTGGCTTCTATGGTGAGATGAAACTAAAAAATGAACTGTTCAGCAGCAAACACTCAAGATGGGTTTGGTGAACACAGGGATAAAAAGTACCCCATGTGTACAATGAAATATACTGCTGTATTTTTTATGTTGTGGGCCTATATTTCTGCTGGAGGTACTGGACATCTTGTTTAGATAAATGGCATCATGGTTTCTATCAAATACCAACAGATAAAAAAATCAGTGTAAAAAAACAAAGTGATTGACGCTGTTAGAAATCTTACAATGGGCCTTGTTTGGATCTTCCAACCATACAATAATTCAAACACAAACCTCAAAAACAACACAGAAATGTGAGCACAAATCTCTGAGCACAAAACCAAGCTTCTGCTACGGCGATTCAAGTCCTTGACCTGAACCCTATAGGAGTGAACTGAATAGAAGAAGCACCAACATGGAACTGGGAATCTAAAGGGTCTGGAGAGATTCTGGAGGAAGGAATTGTCTCTGATCTCTTGTCAGGTGTTCTCTAACCTCATCAAGCATTATAGGAGAAAATGTAGACCTGTTAAACTGTCAAATTAAGGTTTCAAAAAGTATTGAATTAAATTGTGCTGTTAATTGTGGCCAATGTGTATTAGAGAAAAACATTTATTTCATAATGATACATATACACACACACACACACACACACACACAAATATACTGTATTATAATTTTTTAATGCCTTAAAGAAATATTAAGAAAAAAACATGTTTCAGTCAATTTTTTTAATAGCATTTGATTTCATATTTCAAATTGCAATAAGGTTTTTACATTGATAACTGCATACAAAAATATTTTGGATATTTAAGATTTTTATAAAGATCAAGAAAAGTACTCCTGTCCGTTTTCAACCTTACAAAAAACCCTATAAACATGCTTTACAGCAATATTTTATTGGCGCAAACTATTATAAAGGCAGCAGACCCAAACATCCCACATGTGACCAAATATATTACAAGGCTTTATTCTGTTCCATAGTTTCCATGATGACTTCACTGGTGTGTCTTTAAACTCGTGTCAGGAAGTTCAGGTTGAGGCTGCTGGGGATCTGGATGGTCTCGAGGGCCACAGGTGAAGGGTTGAAAGGGAAAGTGACTGGGAAAATGATCTTTGCATCCATCAGTAACTGAGAAGACTCCTTACGGTCCTTTAATAAAGTCTTGAGAGGATGGAGGAGTGTTTTACTATGTATATCGAACAATATCAGACTTCAAATTTAAAAACATTGAGAAATGACTCACCTGTACAGACTTTATGAATGATATAGACACTCTCTCCTCAAACTCATTCACTGGTGTGTACAAGCGGAGGATTTTCACAATCTGTCACAAACAGACACAGAACATCAGAACTGAACAAGGTTTTATCAGAGTCTCCATTCAGATTGCACACACACACACCTGTTCAGTGGTAAGAGCCGTACACATGGTACAGATGGCCTCTGCGTCGTCCTGGCTCTTCTTTTTGATCTGCAGAAGCTGAGCTGCCTGAATCAGAGGCTCCAGAGACTCACGTGCTCCACTGCCCTGAAGATCTTTATCCAGCAGCCACTCCTCCAGCTGACATACATTATACCTTATATAAAGGGGAAAAAACAATAATAAATAGTTAAAATATAAATACATGCACATACTCTCCTTCTCTCTCTATATATATTTATATATACATTTCCACTCTCTCTCACACACATACATTCGCCTTCACATACATATATTCTTGCTTTCACACACTTACATTCTCCTTTCACATACATACATTTCTACTCTCTCTCACACACATACATTATCCTTACACATACATAGATATCTACCTTTTTTGGTATCCATTACTTCCTGTTTAAGCAGGAAGTCACTCTCAGACCAGGAAATGCATGTGCAAGACCTGATCAGCTCTTCCTCACAATTTTACAGTTATGCTATTCAGTCATCCTTTTTTCTTTTCAAGTACATATTTTAAAGTTTTTAACTTGAACATATCATTATCTAACCTACGTGTTTTACAGATCTGTGTAGGTACAAGTGTTAAGACACTGATTTTGATCGTATTTACAGGGCTTAACACTAAAGAACTTTTCTACTCGTCCGGTTCGGCCAGTGGTTGAATTTTTTTTACTTACCCTGGCAAAATTTTCACAGGACTTGTCACAATCAATCAATCAATAAGACTTATTGTTTTCATTGTTGACTGTAACATTGTATTGTAATAAATAATAACCATTTTGCATAAATAGGTACAATAGTGAAATAAACCATGCTTTTTCAGGTAGGCCTAACTATTCCAGTTAAGGATGCACTGATCAGGATTTTATTTATTTTAAAATCAAATGAACCGATTCCCATTCTCGTTGCCAGTTTATTTAGTTCTTATTCTTTTTTCTTTTCTTTTTTTTTTTTTACAATACATGTATTAAATGTTTATTTTGCTCTGTTACTGGCCAAACTAACCTTGAGCAAACAAACAAAAAATATATGCAACATGAAGCAAGTGCACAAAACAAAAACAACAGACGGGCTGAATTAATATTTTATTATTACTATTTATTATTATTCGTTTTATTTCCTTAATTCTATGTGTGTCTGCACTATGTTTGTACTTTCTGTACTGGAAGCTCCATTCGAAATTTCTTCTGTGCGTAAACACTTGGCAATAAAGCTTTTTCTGATTCTGATGAAAATGCTAATTCAATCTTTGACAGCAGGTGACGGTTATAGAATACTAGTCTAGCACTGAGTTATTGCTGCACGCAGAGCTGCATTTGAAAAAAAAAAATAAGTTAATAAAATTCTAAAAATAAATAAACCGCAATTAGTCTTGAGTTATTTAAATAATATAAAGATATCGCTGTCCCTAACTTGCAACATCCCACTTAATTCACTTCCTAAATTAAAAAAAAAAAAAAAAAAAACTTGAACGCTTACAATACGTCTATCTGGCAACACGACTGAGGCTGAGCTCGCATCATCAATCACAACTCGCTCAAAGGACAAGGCCATGTAACCTTTTCACGATTACAATATTTATTTAATTTTTTTTTTAAAACCCAGATAGCTTGCAGAAATACTTCTGCAGCTACCTCATCTGCCTCAGCCATGCTGATCAAGACCTGCCCGGTGAGCCTGATCGCGCCCATAGACAGTTAAAGGAATGGACACAGCGACCCCATTGGATTCAACAGAGAAAAATGAAGTCGATAAGAAGCAAGCACTTCCTGGGGGTCAGGCATACTGCACAGACTCAAACTGAGCTTGATGACGTAAATGTCACGTGAGCAACCTGTAAGTCTTCTAACCGCTGTGCCAAGAGAAATCTGAATCACCCACCGAATATTCCAGAGAAGGAGAGCATGAAAAGGAGCACATTTTGGTAAGTATTCTGATTAATTATCTCCCTTGACTTTATGCCTCCAAGTCCCCCCGATAGCCTCATAGACAGTAAAAGATTGTCTGCGAGCTTCTCCTCCTGTCCATATGGTAATTTATCTACTGTGCGACAGAGAGTCACTGGTTATTACGCAATCGTTAGCCTATTTTTTACAAAAACTGCTTCTACGGGACCATTACGTAAGATACAAGGTAATGGAGCCTTTTATACATTTTTGTGTTTCTTTAGAAATATTTATTTGACAAATGGAGTCTTTAAATGCCTCAGTTGTAAAGTTATTCTCTGTCAAAGTGACGCCAAAATGAATGGGAGTCAATGGAATGCTAACAGCAGGTGGGGGTCCATTAGCCAATGGCAGCGCCCAGGTGTGCTTCAAAAAATTATGAAACCCTGCCCCCCTGATCGCGCCTAACCTGACTTCCGTTTCAACTAAAAGCCTTCTGTTTCCACTATATTCTCTCTCGCACATACATACATACTCTCTCTCTTACATACATTCTATATGTATGTGTGTATATAGATGTATGTGAAAGGAGAATGTATGTGTATGTGAGAGCAGAAATATGGAAGCATATGGGTAGCAATATTCAATTTGGAATGTAATATGCAAAATGGCAATGCATTTCTGTATTTACGTTTTCCAATACATTTGTGCAACATTTGGTGCAAAATAAAAATGAAAAATTACATATTTTTAATTTGCCATTTCACACACTAGTTTTAATATGCAAAATGAATACTAATTTAAATGCTTTATAAGTTGCAAAATTTAAATGAAAATGTATTACAGAAATGATTAGATATGTATAACATGTTCAAGCAAACACTGTGGCAAAATTATCATTCAATTGCTATTTTTCTTAATTGCATTAACACTCACAGTCAAGACACTTATGATTGCATTTTCATTCAATGTCCCGAAATGAATGTAGCAAAATTAAATGTGCACATTGAAAATGCATTCCGAGCCGATCACCTGTCCGCCCCCTCCCGCCATGTCAATCACTGCGTGAAAAAGGCGGGGCTTGCAGAAGGTCAAGAGACTCAAGAAGAGGATTCAAGTGAGAGAACATGGACAAGACAGTTGGTCCATGTACGTTTTGATCATTTCAGTTTATGGCTTCAATATTTCATTCGCACTTGTGGCCGGAGCTGAAATGCTGCTTTCATCTGATTGGTCGAATCAGACCTTCAGCTCGGTCTTTTCATTCTTTCAGACAGAATAAGAGTCAGTGCGAGTGCGGCACTGTAATGTCTGAAACCACCGCTCAGTGTTAATTAGCATAATATTTGAATCAGATGTAGCTGGGCACATAATTCGTGCTGCTGCGACCTGCAAAGAGACCCCGTTAAATTATTTCTATGTTATAGTATTGTGTGAATATAGTATTGCCTCCTATGTCACCTACAGTAGCAGCGCGCCAGATTCTGGTGGCACGATTCTGGTGTGTAAAGACACAGAAAACATGAAGCAGCCTTCACGCAACTGACACGCAGCAGATACGCCACGCTCACGCCATGCAACCAGTGTGTCACCAGCCTTATAATCAGCTGCACGAAAATGTACCTATGTTCCGCACACAAAATATTGCATTCGGTCATTCGGTACACACGTGCACCGTACCGAAAGCCCTGTACCCTGTATATATATAAATATATGCATGTGTGTGTGTGTGTGTGTGTGTGTGTGTGTATATATATATATATATATATTAGTGGTGGGCCGTTATCGGCGTTAATGTGCTATAAAAAAAATATCGCCGTTAATCTATTCTCAAAGTTGGGTTGGGAGCTGGGTCTATACTAAGCAAGCTATGATGACTTTCACCTTGATAATTTATATAACCGACTGGCTGAGGCCAGCCTAAAAAGATGCTCAGGACAGTTGACGGGCCACTGCTGCGCATCGTCATGAAAGCTTATCTTTTTAACAAGTTTTTAAGCCTTACCGCTTGTCGATTTAAACATTAAAGGATCCAAACACAAGACGCGGTGCGCACGAGAGAGAGAGAGAGAGGCGCGTATCACGGACAGCGACACTGAGGAGAACTTCGCAGAAGAGAGCTCGGTTCAAAGTCCCTCTTGCACCTGAAAGAACAAATACAAATCCCAGTTTGAAAAAACAAAACAATGTGAAAGAGCCTAATTCAGTACTCGGGGTGTTCTGTTGTTCAGAGCTCACGCAGAGAAAGGTGTCTCAAAACACTTGAACATCGAATTTGCTTATTTTTGCTCTTGTGCCGACAAATACATACATAATATGTCAAAATATCCACCTTGGGAATTACGCTTGAGGAAAAAAATGGGATGTGTTTTATATTGGATCTTCTCTTAAAGTGACCGTGCCTAATTTAGCTACTGGCTGCTGTCATGTTAATCCAAGAAAATGAAAGAAAATCACTCACTGCTCTTGACTGAATTCCTTTAAATAGTTTTTGGTTTGACTGTTAAAACTACAGACACCAGATATAATTTTTGATATATATAGCAAAACAGAAATGTTGAAGGTGTCTGAATAAATGTAAGTTTGATTGTATATTTCATTTTTACATTGAAGACTACGAAGCAGTGCTATTTTACATTTAATTATTTGGTTTCTGTACCTTGACACCTACAAACTTGAAAAAAAACTTAAACATTGGTGTGAAACAGGCGTAAGGTTGTTTGCACCTTGTGCAATGTGGAATTAGTTTACAGTTCTTTCAAGCGCTTTGCGATACATTTTGTAAACAGGAGATGAGCCCCTTTTCTAATGCACCACCTAGCTTGATAAACCCCTTCTCAAAGACTTACTGTTTGTCAATTTTATTTGGGTAATTCACATATTCTGTATGCCTTCGTCAGAATTTGAATGGGCCATTTTAATTCTAGATTAATCTAGATTAATTTCAAGATCACAGTGAGATTAATCTAGATTAAAAAAAAATTAATCTATGCCCACCCCTAATAAAAAAAATATATAAATATATAAAAATATAATATAATATAATATAATATAATATATATATATATATATATATATATATATATATATATATATATATATATATATATATATATATATATATATATATAGCCAGAAAAAAAATATAACCAGTGGTTAAATGGTTCTTAATACCATAATATAATGCTTGACTGACTGATTAAGAAGTGTGTGTGTGTAAAATAGTATATCAGTCTGGCGAGTAAACTGAAAAGTTTACTAGCCAATGGCGATTATATTGCCAAGGTATGCGTAGAAGGTTGGAGGTAAAGAAACTTTTTTCAACCCTGTCTATCCATAGGTCTTTTGGCCTCTAGTGCCAAGTCACCTTTATTTAGAGGTGCATCTCAAATTAGAATGTCGTGGAAAAGTTAAATTGTCAAATTGTGAATCTCGTGTATTTAAATAAATTCAATGCACACAGTAGTCTTTGGTTCTTTTAATTGTGATGATTTTGGCTTACATTTAACAAAAACCCACCAATTCACATCTCAAGCAATTAGAATACTTCATAACATCACCAATAATAAAAAAAATATTATAGTGAATTGTTGGCCTTCTGGAAAGTATGTTCATTTATTGTGCATGTACTCAAAACTTGGTAGGGGCTCCTTTTGCTTTAATTACTGCCTCAGTTCAGCGTGGCATGAAGGTGATAAGTTTGTGGCACTGCTGAGGTGGTCTGGAAGCCCAGGTTTCTTTTCACAGTGGCGTTCATCTCATCTGCATTGTTTGGTCTCTCGTTTCTCATCTTCCTCTTGACAATAACCCATAGATTCTCTGGGGTTCAGGTCTGGTGAGTTTGCTGGCCAGCAAGCATACCAATGCCATGGTAATTTAACCAACTTTTGGCAGTGTGGGTAGATGCCAAATCCTGCTGGAAAATGAAATCAGCATCTTCAAAAAGCTGCTCAGAAGAAGGAAGCATGAAGTGCTCCAAAATTTCTTGGTAAATGGTTAGCAGTGACTTTGGTTTTCAAAAAGCAGATGACATTGCACCCCAAATCATCACAGACTGTGGAAACACTGGACTTCAAACAACTTGGGCTATGAGCTTCTCCACCCTTCCTCCAGACTCTAGGACCTTGGTTTCCAAATGAAATACAAAACTTGCTCTCATCTGTAAAGAGGACTTTGGACAACTGGGCAACAGTACAGTTCTTCTGCTCCTTAGCCAAGGTAAGACAGCTCTGATGTTGTCTGTGGTTCAGGAGTGGCTTAACAAGAGGAATGTGACAACTGTATCCAAATTTCCTTAACACATCTGTGTGTGGTGGCTCTTGACACCTTGACCCCATCATCAGCCCATTCCTTGTGATGTCCACTCAAATTATTGAATCCAGTTTGCTTGACAATCCTCATAAGGCTGTGGTTCTCTCTATAGGTTATGCATGTTTTTTTTCCCACTCAACTTTCTTTTAACATGCTTGGATACAGCACTCTGTAACCAGCCAGCTTATTGGCAATGAATGTTTGTGGCTTGCCCTCCCTGTGAATGATTGTCTTCCGGACAACTGTCAGATTACCATGATCAGCATGACAGCCCAGTGAATCAAACAGAGACCATTTTGACAGCTCAGGAAACCTTTGCATGTGTTTTCAGTTAATAAGCTGATTGGCATTTCACCATATTCTAATTTGTTGAGTTGTGAATTGGTGGGTCTTTGTTAAATGTGAACCAAAATCATCACAATTAAAAGAACCAAATACTTAAACTACTTCAGTCTGTGTGCACTGAATTTAATACACGAGTTTCACAATTTTAGTTGAATTACTGAAATAAAGGAACTTTTCCTTGCCATTTTAATTTATTGAGACATACTTGTATATAGTGCTTTTAACAATACAGGTTGTCAAAGCACTTTACAGTATTAAATAGGGAAAATGTGTCAATAATGCAAAATTACAATAGTAAACATTACATTTTCAGTTAAAGGCAGTTCATCATTGAATTCAGTGATGTCATCATCCAGCTCAGTTCAGTTTAAACAGTATCTGTGCAGTAGTGGTCAGTACCTGATCTGCAGGCCTTTACTCCAGGAGCACATGTCCTTGCGGAGCAGCAAGTTGTTGAGTGTGACGGAGCAGATGACATAGAACTGCTGTTTGATGACCTGTCGGACCACCTCGGTGTCATTGCCGTGCTGAAGCAGCGTGTAATAAAACACATCCAGCTGCTTCAGAATGGACTCCAGCGAGTGAGAGCCCTCTTCATTGAAACTAGGTGTGCGCTTCCTCATTCCTGTGGGCTTCACACCCATCACACCCTGAATGGTCTCCTGCTCCAACATGGCTGGAGCTGCCATGAGGAAAAGAGGGAATGATCAAGCAGACAGCATAAAATAAATATTGAAATCTTTATGATCAGAGTATTCAGAGTTACCAATCTTGGGGTGTAAAATGTTTTCTATAACCCTGATGAGCTGCTGGTAGATCTGAATGGCCAGATCACTCAGAACCTGCCGGTACTCCGACAGGTCAAAGTTAGTCAGACAGTGTTCATTCTGCCGAGGAGTGTTGTGCTTTGCGTATGCCTACAAGAGGTCAGGATGAAATAAAATATTAGGTCAGCATTCATATAGAAAAAAAAAATATATATATACATTTAATAAACGCTACAGCCATTTGGTTGCTGACTTTTTGGAGTGTAATGATGCCTACAATGCAGTCTATGTAGACAGAACGCTAGGGTTTTGAAACGCAGCAAACAACCTACCTCCTCTCCACTGTACTGCCTCAGGCAGTGTAAGAAGCGACAAGTGTTTGCCAACCAGAAGGAAATGGTTTCAAAATCTCCTCGTTTCTGTACAGATTACAAAAAAATCCAGAGCATGTTTCGTCAGATGTTTAAATCAAAATAATCTGGACAAAATTTTGCATTTAAAAGTGGTTGAGTTTCATCTCAATGGATTTGTATTCCAACATTTTGTGACAGAGACAGAGTCTTTCACCTTCAGTACAATCTTGATGGTGTTGATGGAGGAGTTCAGCAGGGTGGAGACCCGCTGGTCATCGTTGGCGTAGTCGGCGTGTCGCAGACACATGAAGAGAATGTAAGCAGGCAGACCGGTCACCAAATTCAACGCCACACCTCGGGGTTTGAGCTCTGTGGAAAAAATGCGCTCAAAATTCACTCTTTTCAATGGAATATATTGCTTTAGGCAAAAACTTATGTCCATTTGTTTCACTTTGTTCCAAAGAAAGCATCTACACTCATTAGTGTTTAGTTTCTCTACTGATATTCTACATGTTTATGATGTTCAGATCACCTGTGATGAGTATCTTGAACAGTTTGCTCTCGTCTTCTCTCCTGTACTCCAGCATGCCCTGGAAATCCCTCTCTTTGCGGACGATACTGACCGTGTGTCCGCTCTCGCCAACCATGTTCTCTGGAGAGGACTGCTCGATATCAACACCTGCTGCCACCGCCAACATATTCATATTTTATCATCACGGGATGCCACTCATAATACATGTGACAATTCAACTATAAAAATAATTGAAAGCATTTAAATCATAAAACGTTTTTACAGTTTTTTAGACAACGAACATGAATTCAGTGTCCAAACTTGACTGATAGTATTAATATTTTGTATTAAATTATTCAAAATGAGAAATCATTACCCTCAGCCTCCCCAAACTTTTCCATGTAAGTTTTCAGGTGTTTCTTTAGTTTGCGGATCATTTTGTCCTGTTTCCCCATCTGCTCCAGGAGATCCTATAATTTACAGAAATCACTGTAATGCAGAATAATATCTACTGTCATATATTACCATGTACTGGATATCTGATGATGTATGTGCACCATATTTTGTTGTGTGAGGCGACTGATCTCGTGCTGCAGGCTTGCTTGTATTCGAGCGTCGTGTGGAAGCTCCAAGCTGTTCGACAGCATCTGCTGCTTCTGATCTAGCTCCGCCCTTAACTGCTGAAGCTCCGCCCTCAAACCCTCCACCACCTCCCCGTGGGTCTGTCCCTGAGTTTGCATCTGTGACACTAGAATCCTGCAAAGAGACATTCAAATGTTAATTATTTTTGTATTCTTGGTATACTATTAGTTTTTCTTAAAATTTTGAAAAAAAACATTATTTGACAGTTTTTACTATTTTTTTTTTATTAGTCCACGTAGATTTCTTTAGTTTTAGATTGTAAAGTAATAGGAAAAACTTTGCCTCAGCAGCTAGCATGCGATTTTACTTAATGGGTCCAATTGGCCCCTTTGTTTACCAACATAAAAAGACACGTCCAATTAAAAAAGTTGGTGTTTTGAATGGCATGTGAAAGTTAGTGTAGAAAGAGTGTCTTAGCATATTAGTTTATTTTATTTCACCTGTTAGTTTCCTTCAGGCTCTCATAAGCTATCCAGAGTTCTCCATCCTCATTGAGCTCATGAAGACCCAGCGTGGGAGATCTGTGAGAGAAAGAGTCATGAGTGACTTCCATTATAAAGAAACATGCATGTTACAGCTTGAACATGGGACTGAGGACTGTAAATACAAATGTATGACATGTATAAAAGCTGACATACCTGCTTGAGTCTCCTGATTCTCCTTCGGTTCCTGTTTCCTGAAAAGAAAAGAAAAATTATTGAACTGATTATTTGTGTGTCTGCATTATATTTTATTAATTTTCATTACTTCAATTCATCACATTCTTTTTAAGATTTTCACATATGGAATGTCAAATGGCTGCACAAAAAGTTTGCACACCACCTTATGTTTAAATCCCTCGTGGTTGACCAGTTGAGATTGCAGGATGAGAACTTCCTCCTTTCTCATTTCAAGCTCTTCTGTGGTGGAGTTGAGCTGTTCGAGGAGCACTTTATATGTTTGACCTCCAGGGGACGCCAATTTTGACCCTGACCACTTACTGAGGGACTGACGGAGCTCCTGCAGATCTTTCTTGAGCTTCTTATTGTCGGACTCCAGTTCCTGACGCTGAGAGCACAAAACACACACACTTCTTTGAATGCATGAAAGACAAACCAAAAATTTTATTTAATGAGTAAAAGTGTGTTTTTGGTACCTTCAGAGCTTCATAGTCTCTCTCTGCCCCTAACACTCTCTGACAATCTTCCAGTTCCTGGAAACACAGAGAAAGAACATGTATGACTTTAAGAACATGATAACAACCGAGCAGTTTTGGTTCTTACTTTAGTTTGTTCCAGTTCCAGCTGCTCTTCTTTGCTGTCCATCTCACTCTGCAGGTCCATCTTCTCCTTCTCCAGCTCAGCAACTCTCCTCTGAAGTTTCAGCAGCAGAGACACATCAGCTGCCATCTGCCCTGCATCCTAGATGCAGCAAACACAAACCATCATACCCTATCATAACAGAAAATCTAGAAATTCAGAAATCAAACTGCTTTTGGAAACGTACCTCTCTTTCCAGCGAGCTGACCTCTGACCCTGTGAGCACAGAGCTGTGGATGCTCTCTGATTGGCTGCTGCTGTAGCCAGAGTCGGCTCTGTTATGATCATGTTTGGAAAGCTCCTTGTTCGAAAGATTGGTAACACAAAAGTTAACAATAGTAAAAATTGCGAAAAATCCCACTGTATTATGAAATTGATATGAAAAATATTTTTCTTATTACGGCCGCCTCTTTTTCTGATCTCAGATCAGCATAGCGCTCCTCCAGCTTCAGGTGCTCAGTCAGAAGGTTCTGGTAACGGAAGCGCTCCTCATTCAGCTGTGCTTGCAGGTGCTCTGGAGTCTCCTGATGGGTCACCTCGGAGTTCTCTGTTTAAGACGATAAAGATGACTTTCTTGGTTTGGTTTTGTACATTGTTTATCATTATAAGAAAATCTTGGCAGATAAACAGATTCAGCAGTCAAGTAACTACCAGTCTGATGAATGGCAATGCTTACGGGTAACTTCCTTTTGACATTTTTGCCCAAGCACTCACCAACTACAACAGTAGTACTAGTTAAAAGGTCGGAGATTTCCTGAGCCAAGCCAAAACCAGATGAACCCACCTTTTATCTGCTGCTCCTGTTCCTGGATCAGTCTGTTCATCTCATCCTTCTCACTCTTCAGCAGTGTGTTCTTCTCATTCAGCTCAGCAACCATCTGCAGATCGCAATTAAGTTCGGTGAGATTTTCTAATGTTTTGGAAGGAAGTCGCTTATGTCCGCCAAAGCTACATTTATTATAGCAAAAATACAATAAAAACATTAACACTTGGAAATATTATAAAAAAATTAAATAACTGCTTTCTATTTTAATATATGTAAAGAATTGAATATTTTAATATATAAAATGCAAATCCTACGATGCCAATACTGAATTTTGTGCAGCTTAATTATGTTGTGGAAATCAATACAGTTTTTGCAGGATTCTTCAAAAGAATAGCATTTATTTAAAAGAAAACAAATACTTTTACTGTCACTTTTGATCAACTTGTTTCCAAATGTGTCCTTGCTCAATAAAATTTCGATTTTAAAATTTTAATTTTTGTCATTTTATATGTAGGATAGATAGATATGTTTGATAAATAAAGATAAATAAAATTCTAAATACATAGAAAAGTATATAAATCCTTTTAAGAAAATAAATGAATATTACCTCTTTGCTCTTCTCCAGCTCCCGACGGACCAATTCCAGCTCCTCCTGTAATGATGTCACCAGGTCTCCACGGTGACGGGACTCCACTTCCACCTCTTGAAGAGTTTTGAGCTGCATGTGCAACTTCTCCATCTCAGTGGCACTGTGGCTCTCCAGTTGCCGTGTTTGTTCAGAAAGCTCTCGGTTCTCTTTATGCTAAAGACACATACAAACACACTGTAAATCAAACACAGATTCCTCATTAGATATCAAGAAAGATCTAGATAAAATAGATGAAGGACACCTGCTCATCCAGTTTCCTCTGCAGCTGCATGATCTTGTTCTCCATGCCGACATTGAGCTTCTTGTAGTGCTCGACTGATCGGGCTTCAATCTTGAGTTTCTTGAGCTCTCGACGGGCCAGCATCCTGCGCGCACAACACTGCAGATACACCACAGCACGCTTGATGCGACGAAAACGCCAGCGGGCCAGGAAGCCACGCACCCAGCGCTGGATCAGTAAAGCCTTGCGCTCACACACCAACTGTGCAAGAAAACATCACAACAGTTGCTTTCATCTCCAATCCAACATTAAAGCGTTTGCAACCCATAATGTAACATCGAAATGAATGAGAATTAGCATCTGTTTCTGTACTAAGAGATAGCTGTTACTCATTCCTGAAATCCTCATTCTTATTTCTTCTAGCATGTTTTTAAATGTGTGATTACAAGCCTAGATCTTTGTCTGCGTACCCGCTTGTACTCCAGTCTGGCAGTATAGCCGCGCAGTAACCTCTGAATGAGAACCGCTGCTGTTCTCTGTCGCAGGAACTGTCGTCGGGCTGCCCACATGCGTGTGTACTTCTGAAAGATCACTGCGGCCCGCGTCCTTCTCAGTGTCTTGCACAAGCTAAACAAGGTTAGATAATATACCGTTAGTTTAATTTACAAACAGTAATTCACTAATACTACATTTACACTTGACTCATTTCACAAAGTAAATCGTGAGTGTGAAGCACCATCGAGCCTGGTGTCCTCTCGTGTACTTCTGCAAGGTAATGGTCGCCTGGCGAAAACGAAGGTATTTCTTCCGGGCGAGCCAGCAACGGATGGTTTTTTGGATGTTGATGCAGGCTGCACGGAGTTTGTCGGCCCTCAGCTTTTCCAGGTAAGCCACCTGTCCAGCCCGGAAAAAGATCTTTGTTTTTCCAAACTGGTATTTGTCTTTATTCTGCAGAAGGGGAACAAAGTAACATTAGACAGTTTAAAAACATCTCAGACCTAGCAAAGCTGGTTTGTGTGTGTGTTTGCGTGAACATGCTGGTTTAGAGGGCTTTGGGGGACTTTTTGGCTGGGAGATCGACTTAAACCAGCGTAGACCATTTTAAACCAACCAAGGTAGTTTTTTTTTTTGCAGGATATATGCATTTTGTATAGAGAAAGAACAAAAAGTCCTGCTAATGTTTACAAAGAGAAGTGTGATACCTGCACAAGACGTTCTAGAACACTCTGGCAGGTCAACTTCCTGTCTGAGAGGAATTCTTTCTGCCTCATTAGAACACGATAACGACTGAAGAACTCTTGATAAGTCCACCTGACCGGAGCGAGGTAAAGATTTATTAAAACACAAACAGATTCCAAATCAGCTGGGTTAACAGAACTACATTTTGTAAAGTAGTTTTAAACTCGAATGGAATATGTTTAATAAGGGTTTTAATTGATAAACAAAATATTAGATTATTATAACTTTTGATTTGTGCTTTTGAGTTTATCACATCTGATTGGTTCTCGTCAAATGCATCAGATTCCAAGCATTAGGGAGACTAGTAAGACATGTCATTGTGAATTATCACCTGGAAGGGAAGCCTGCAGATGAGATACGAATAGTTTCAAGGACTCCACACGCTCTGAGCTGCTGAACAGCTCGATGGGGGTCCAACCTGGAGCCGGAAAGAGAAGAAACTATAGTGACCGAGATTACATAATGGTGCATTATCTCTGAACTCAGCTTACTGACATGAAGGGGGCTTTAACGTCATTTGGCTTGATGCAGCGCACATAGTGAGGGGTGGTGGCGTTCAGCGTGTCCATGAGCAGGTGCAGAGAGTTCCGGAACTTAAAACAGGAGGAACACAAGCATGAGACAAATGACGTTGTGATTTTCTTGGAAGAGGTTTATGGTGATTAATATCCTTTTCAATTGAGCACAATAGCAACCGCCTACTTTTCCCACATTTTTCAGCAGCCTTGGTTGTGGAATCATTTATCAAATTCATGTTTTCCATTATTTATACCAGAATAGTATATGAAAATTAGAGGGAAAATGCAAAGGTAGACCGTGTAAGTAACATCTTTTATGACAATGAACTACCATGAACAAGTTTGAGTTTACATAATATATGCGTGTATATGGTGTATATTATGTATGTATACATAAATACAAAAATGTATACATTTAAGAATTTTTTGTTTATATATTAAATATTTATTTATATTATAAAACACACACTTATAAATATATAAATACAGTATATATTTTTGAAATATTTGCATGTGAGTGTCTTTATATACACATACTAAATATACACCATACACATTCATATATAAATGTAAATAAAAACTTTTATTTTGGATGCGATTGATCATGATTTATCCTTTGACAGCACTAATTATTTATATTCAACAGAACAGCATTTAGCTGAAATCAAACTTTTGTAATAATGCAAAATGTCATTTAATTTAATGCATCCTTTCTAAAAAAAAAAGAAGCTTTCTGTAGCCCAAGTTCAGATTGAAGCAAATTAAAAAGACAATGAAAAACAGAGATGGATCTCGGCTTTGTTGGTCAGCTCTAACCTGCAGTCCAACCGATTTCTTGTGCTCCCTAAAAGACTGAGTTGACCGCCCAACCTTTGCAAGACCATATGGTGCTGTGGAGCTCGGAGCTGCAGGTGTTTCCTCATCCTGGAAGAGCTCAACCAGCAAGGCAAACTGAGAAAACAAGAGTCTTCGTTAAAGAAATATGAATGCTACTTGTGACTATTACACTCTAGTCTAGACTCAGTGGCTCTCAACTGATTTAAAACAGTTTTTTCCTGCTCTCCATAACCTGTTTTGGAGTTGCAACCCATCAATTGAGAACCACTTTTCTAGGAACCCCAAAGATGTTAATGAACCGAACAGGTGGCGATCCTCATCTCAAGACATGTTGTATCATAACTCTATTTTAAAGTCACTTATAGGAAACAGAGAAATGCTAGTGAGCTATGCTGAGGTGAACACACCTTACTAGCCTTCAGCACATTAATTTGTTCTTCATTGACCGTGTCTTTATTTTTCTCCAGAAATCCATCACACTGGTATTCAACCTAAAACGGAAATAGAAAGAGATACAATGACATTGACTCTTAGTAACTTCCTGTATGACCACATAAGTGCATATTTCTCTTCATGTACCTTGTCTGCAAAGTGCAGAATGATGAAGGCTTTGTTAGACATGCGTGGCTTCTCAAAGTGAGAGCTTTTCTTTAGGTGTGTATTGTACAGCTTTTGGGCCCATGAATCATCTGAGCCTTTTGGCATCTGGAAGCATCAAATCAATAAATCTGAGAAGTTCATCACAAAAATATGCTATTTATATTTATTTATGTATATATGGTTCAACAATGTGTACAGTGCATTCTTCATCTAAAAGATCTAGCAAGCCCATCTTGGCCTCGATCAGGTTGATGCACGGCTGGTTGTCGTAGAAATCGATGAGCGTCCATGGAATCTGCTCCTTCATGTATTCCTCCTGCTCCAGTTTGAACACGTGCTGGAGGGGAAAAGCTTTCTGTAAGTCGTGATGTGCTTGGACTTGACTGATCATTTCGTGAACGCTGGAACAGCTGACAAATGTTTGAAAAAGCTGACCATGTTAAACTGCTGCTGGAGCTTCTCGTTGGCGTAATTGATGCAGAACTGCTCGAAGCTGTTCACCTCGAATGTCTCAAACCTGGGCACAGTGGTTCACCTAATTTTCCTACAACTGCATTTTAAACATCAATGAAGCATGAAGATGAAATAATAGCACCTCACCCACCCATAGATGTCTAGGACACCGATGCATGAGTCCGGTTTGGAGGAGGTGCTCAGGGCCTTGTTGACCTGACTGACGATCCAAGAGAAGAGCTTGGCATAAATGTGCTTGGCAAGAGCGTCACGGCCGTTTATGGCCTCCAGGCGGGTAACAGGCTTGTTTAGGGTTTCTGTGGCAGTCTTGAGTTTTTTATGGCACAACCAGTGAGCCATGGACTCGTACGACACCTCAGTGAGGTCACAAAACACTGCCAGGTGACCGCCTTCATCCTGGACACGATGAAAACAACAACGTGTGAATTCAGTGTACGAAAATGCAAAATGTGTATTATTCTTGCGTTCTCAATGCAACCTACAGAGATGGCACAACTAGATGATCCTCTCTCTTTAACTTCTACATTCCCCAGATGAAGAATGGCTGATAGGATTTGGAATAAACCCATTTGGTGCACCTCAGTTATTCCTGGAATCAGCAGATAACGGCACGTTTGTGGCTGAATGACTAAACTAAGAGTATGTGAAGAAGCATTCATTTATAACATGAAGAATCTAATTATCTTTTTAGATAAAAGAGCTTTATGTTCTATAAAAACACAGTTTCACTTTGTCCATGTTTATACATCAACTATAAGCTACTGGATACTCAGAAACCTGGCCAGTCTAATCATAGAAAGATAATGAGAATAATAATTGAAAAAATTAAAAATAAAAATGTAAAAAATTAAACAACAAAAAATAATAAAAAACACTACAATTAAATAAATAAAAAAAAATGTAGAAAGAAAAGAAAAAACAAATTATTATTTTAAAATAATAAGATAAAAAAAAACACACACAAAATTTTTTTAACCTTTTATCATTCTGATAATAAGAAAGATATATAGGATCCCAGTGTACAAAACAATATATGGGGGAACACAGGGAAAGGTAAGCAATTCATACCTAGCAGAGAAAAGGCTTTCCTTGTGGCCTCCATCTCCTTCAGGTCGTTCACTCCCTCGATGATGGGACTTCTGCCTTGGTTAGTGTAGGGAAAGTCATCAGTGCTACCTTAAAAGAGAAAAACTGGTTACTGAAGAAAAGGAGTCCACTCAACAGATTTTCTTTATGACAAAATATCACCTGTCGGTTGACTTAAAACCTACAATAACATCCATAATTCATTATAGATGTGAACGGTTTACTTGACTGCTAACTGTAAACACAATGCAGAGTAGGCATCATACCTAATTTTAGAGGTTCAAATTCCGGTAAATGTGCACAGGCACAGAGCTGATAGAAGATGTGATAGTTTCTCTCCTCACTCGCCTAAAACAGGAAAGTCAAGTGACATTGCCACATAAATACACCAGAATTGACATTTAATATTAATACTATTATGTTTTATATTACCGTATTTTCCGGACTATAAGTCGCACTTTTTTTTATAGTTTGGCTGGTCCTGCGACTTAAAGTCAGGTGCAACTTATTTATCAAAATTAATTTGACATGAACCGAGAGAAATGAACCAATAGAAAACATTACCATCTCCAGCCGTGAGATGGCGCTCTATGCTGCTCAGTGCTCCTCTAGACTGAAGACGTAGAGCGCCCTCTCGCGGCTGGAGACGGTAATGTTTTCTCTTGGTGCTTGGTTCTAAATAAATGCGACTTATAGTCCAGTGCGATATGTGTTATATGTGGGGTTTTTTTCCTAGTCATGACATATTTTTGGACTGATGCGACTTATACTCACTTATAGTCCGAAAAATACGGTACTGAAATCAATGTTGACTCTTTCAAATGATCTAAACAAGTATGATCTAGAAACGAATAAGCAGAAGATTAACCTGAAACACCACTCTAGACTTTTCTAGAAGATACGTCCTCATGTTGGCTCCAATGATGTGGTGTTTCCGGTCAAATCCAATCTCAATGTACTTCCCAAAGCGGCTGCTGTTGTCGTTTCTCGTGGTCTTAGCGTTTCCAATAGCCTACACGCATATGAAAACCAAAGTATGAGGAGATTCTTGGAAAAAATCTCCATTTGTTTGGCACTTAGGGAGTTTCACAGGTTAAAGTTAGTTAGCTACCTCCATGATGGGGTTGGACGCCAGCACTTTCTCCTCCACTCGGGCCTCAGCAGAGGAACCGCTGACCGTGGCGAAGTAACGCATGGCGTATTTAGCAGAAACGGTCTTCCCAGCACCAGATTCTCCACTCACAATGATGGACTGATTTTTCTCGTCTCTTACAGGAGGAAAGGGAGATATAGCATTGTAATTGCCATAAACTGTGAACTCATTCTTAGATACACTCTATACTCTGAATCTCTAGTCTATTGCAATAAGGTATGTGCTCATACCTGGCCATCTGTTTATAGGCCTCCTCCGAAACGGCAAAGATATGAGGGTCCATATCACCCATGTTCTGCCCACTGTAAGCATTGATGATGTCTGATCCATAGATTGGAAGACTTTCATATGGATTGATGGCAACCAGGATGATCCCTGTTTTTATTTTAAAACTGATTAGATTTGTTTTAAACTTCTGGAGTTCTGGGTCCAATTACAGTCTGAATTACAATGCATTTAACATTTTTTTTTTTACTTTGCATACTGTATGTAAAACAGCCTAATCTAAGAATAGTTGTCCATAACTCAAAGTCTAATGGGCTGAAGTACAGATGACAAGCCCATATTTTTGGGTTCATATTCTCTAGTAATATCTGCAGCACATGAGAGCTCCAAAGTGTACAGTTCAATGCTCAGAAATGAATAAAATAAAGTTGTTAGTTAAATAAAATGGTAAAATTGAATTAATTAAAAATAACACTTTAAATTTTGAAATACAAGACAATATATTGACAATGAACAGACTAGCCACAGACACAATGCTTTCATATTGTCATCGAAATTAATTGGAAAGTCAAAACTATGATTTTAATATTTCTAATAAGCAATGTCATGATCATCTGAGGTGTTGGTTTTGATTACCGCAGTAGGTGTAGATGAGCTTGGAGTCTGTGAATCGGACCCGGAGGTTGTGCAGGACGGCCGGTTCATGGAGGTAACTGAGAGCCGTGAGGTCGTTCTCACCCACCAGGATGTCCGGGTTACGAAGGGGAGGCAGAACAACACTCTTCGGGTCCAACTTGTACTCAAAATCCTGCCAAAAGATACTAAAGTTCAGCAGAAGCTACTATGAAGAATTAAAAAAGCTCTTAAAGTGAATCTACTGCCTTGTCCTATAAACTTCCACAGAATGTGCATTTATTTGTTTCCTTTCCTGTAGTGAACTCTACTGTCTACATGCTGTTGATAACCTTTTATTAAACCCAGACTATTCCTTTAACATAAAACATGTTAGTTTATCTCGTGCACACATGACTTATAAACACTAGTTTTGCTGTGGATTTAACATGCAAAAAGGTTTTTTTTTTTTATCACTGACACACTTACAGACAGAAGACACCTCAAAAAAAAAAAAAGCTAAACTACAGAGACTCTGCTTTGGCCTAGGGACTTCACTCCAGTTTAATGCTACACCAGTTTTCACCAGTTAAAAAAAAAGTAGTGGGAACAGTAATATGCTGGAATTGGAATTCCACACTCATTATTTCTTCCACCAGTCTGACTCAAGCAGCCTTCGATAGCTTTAGACCATCTGATCTGGTCCAATTTCTCATGTTTTCCTTCCATATCCATGTTGGATGGGTAAACTTTTAACCTGTTACAAAGCCGGGTGTAAGTGGACAACTGTTTGATATCTCACCGTCTCATCCTCCAGCTGTAGATGTAGGACAGTGTCTCCAAGCCTGTAGTCTTTGTTCAGCTCTGCTGATCTCCACACCTCTGTGGTGTCTGGGATCCAGACTCGAGCAAACTGCAGGTGGCCAACATTAAGTTAATTTGAAGAACAAGATTTATTAAATGCAATTGCAAACAGAAAAAAATGTATATATTAATCTAATTTATAAAATAAATAGCTTTTTTTTTTTTAATCAAACATGTCATTGTTTTATCAATGCGTTCATATTTAAAGCAAAAATAAATAAATTAAAAATACATGTCTAATTTCTAAAAATGTCTAATTTTAAATATTAATTCTGCAACTTAGATTAATATATTTTGTATTTTATTTTAATTTTTTATCAGATTAATATTATTACATTTTTTGCTTTTCTTTCAACTTTAATCAAGCATTTGATTGATTTATGAATGCATCCAGAGTTAAAACTAGGTTTAATAAAACGGTGTAATTTACCTTAAATTAGTGGTGCAACTTTTTTTTCTATTGCCTCCAATTTTATCACCTGACAGTTTTATCAAATTAAATAATTAAATGTAAGAATCGAACAATAATTTAAGTGTTCAGTGTTAATTTGTTTAAATACAGCAAACAGATGTAGGATTGTAGTGTCTGGATGGTACAATGTTGCACATGCATCTACTGCTCAGGTGTGAAAGTAGCGGGGTTTAAACTCTCATACCTTCGAGTACAGCTCCAGCGCTGCCATTGGGCTCTGTCTGAAACCCCGCTACTCCAGAAACATCGCAACTCTCTTCGTCTGTTGCGACTTAGAAAACAGACATTGAGAAACGCCAAACTTCTGCAATCTCTTGGCTGGTGGTGTGGGAGTGTGATAGCCGCCGGTGAAATCCATTGAGTCGCACAGTTAAATAACTAATAGCTGTTTTCCATTGAACACGATGTATTCTTCCGCCAGGGGGCGCTTGGTGGCTCAAAACCCCGACTCCTCCATTGAGCCGCATTTAAATCTCTGGGTGATTTCTGTCTCACTGGAAACATGTGCACACAAAATAGTTTAATCGTTTTACTCAATTACGTATTAAGACAAACATCTGGCATACAAATTAAAACTCGGACAACTATGTCTTATAAATCGATTAAAAAGTAAAAACAATCAGCTAGTAATAACAGCGGTATATGATTGGTCGGTCCTGACCACCGGTGAGAAAAGTTACAGGTACAACTTTGACAACGGAATACAATTATAGAAATAAAGTGTTGAATTCTGCAGAATAAAGACAGGAGTAAATTTCGAAAGCCATTGAAAATTCAACTGATAAAATATTTAATAATTCTTTATTATAAAGTTAAATATTATTTATATTTATCTTCCGGGGTACCATAAGGTGAACTAAATATATAGTAATTATTTATATATCGCCTCTCTGCTGCTGATATTATAGTTGCCAGAAAGCAAAAAAGAAAAAGGCTGCTGATGAAAGACGTGGAAACAGTGCCGCTTTGTGGAAATTTAGAGTTACTGCGCTCTGCTTAGTTGTTTGTTTCCCAACAACAAATGTATTTGTTTATACCCGTATTCTCTGCCGCTGCTGAATGGACCGGTTTTTTTTTTTTTTGGTTCAACTATATTTCAGTCAACTGAAAATGAACTTATAAAAATGAATGGCATGGAAAAAACTTCATACATTATGTATGTCAAATGTGAATTGGTCATTTGTATAACTGTCATCTCTACTGCCAGGAGCTGTTTGTTCATCCTCTTGGCTTTGATAATATTATAGTATCTTAAAAAATTATTAAAATCCACCACAGCAACGAATGAGCTGGAAAGAGTGAGTTACTGCACTCCACCCAGACATCCTAAAAACAATGAATACTTAAGCTGGTTTTATTTGTATTCAGCCAGCGAACAATACAAGTGAAATAAATTAAAGCCTTGGTTAATATAAATTAAGACACAGATCAGGTTTGACTAGACATTCACCAAACATTATTGCTAAACGATGGACCAATGCTAGTCTCCATTAAATTTGTCTAGATAATTACATTTTACAGTTGATGACCTTTCATCAACTACTCGGTCACACAGCACAAGTGTAGCAGCAACTAGTTTATTTACAGAACAAATGGCACAGTTGTGACAGTAAACATTTGTTTCAGGCGTTCTGACGACAAAACCTAGTGAACCCAGCGAAGAGCTCAATACACTCAAGAGAAACAGACAGTTTTAAGGCCATTTTCATCATTAACAAGTAGGAATGAATGAACTAAGAGCACTTCGGTTTTCTTCAGCTCAAACAGCTCACATCTACGAGGCCTTTTGTTTCTTCCAGGAGGCACCGTTTTGGCAGAAGAGGTGGTTGTGATTTTTCAAGTCCAGTCCTTATAATCTATTCACGCAAATCTTATTTAAAGACAAAAAGATGATCAAAAGATGGTGTAAAACCGTAAAATAATCTGACTTAATGCGCCAGATTACCATGTTTAAACCTCGGCATCGATGTTGCAATACAACTGACTAAGAGCAATGACAGCAGCAGTATCAAAACATTAAACTGTGAGCGTTTTAACAGGCCGCAGACAAAGAGAGTAAGAAAAGACAGCAAAAGAAAGACAAAACATTATGGAGATGTAGACAGCAGGAATGGCGGTGAGACTAAGAGTCCACACTCGCATTAGACGGCGAGCTTGCTGGCCACCAGAGACTGTTTCCGCTGGGGCAGGTCCTGAGGAGTGGGGATGTGGTCTCCGGTGATCTCCGTCTTCTCCGCCGCTGCTGCCGGGAGCTGCTTGTTCTTCATCTTGGCCTTGGCCATGTTATAGTCGCCAGAGTCAAAGTATTTTTGCTGCAAGGGATAACAACGACCATTATTCGCTCAATAGTGGGCTCAATATTAAAACTCTCTTTTTAGGAACGTACCCCTTTTTGAAGTCTTTTCCGCAACAGATCTGATCCACCGGGCTTGGCCCCGAGATGTGGGTATCGGGCCTTCAGTTTGGCCTCCTCAGTTTTTTCTGGACTTACAACAGTGTCCTGCATCTCCTTCATTAAGAGAGGGATGAAAACCATGTGAAAACACTAATTCTTAAGCCACAGGATGCATAAAGATTGTTTTTTCTCAAATCATGTAAAAAAAATTGTTAAAGCTGCATTGAACTAACAGCTAGATTGAAGGATAAAAGAACAATATAGTGAATTTGATGAAAAAAGATAAAAAGAACTGTGTTTATTTAAAATAAAAACCTTTTGTAACAATATACACTACCCTACAAAAGTTTGGGGTCAGTAATTTTTTTTTAAAGAAATTTATGCTTTTATTCAGAAAGGGTCTGTAAAATTAATAAAAAGTGATAATAAAGACACATATTGTTAGAAAATATTTATATTTTAAATACACACTGTTCTTTTTAACGGTTTTCGGCAAATACTGTATAAGTCGCATGAGCCCAAAATATGTCATGACGAGGAAAAAAAACTTAAGCCGCGTTTCCACCGCAGGAACTTTACCCAGGAACTAGGGACTTTGGCCTGGTACTCGGTGTGTTTCCACCGCAGCATTGGTTGAGTTCAACCACCATTTATTCGAATCAACATTTTCAAAATATTACTGTTATTGTGTCATGAAATGTATTTTTAAAAGTATTTCAGGCGAGAATGTAGTTGTTTAAAACTCAAATCTGTGGTTTATTTATAAAGACAGTGCCTATTTAAAAATGTGTTTCGCCGATCTCAGAGACGGTAAGCTCCACTCGATCAGCGGAAGCTCAGTCCTCATGTATCCGCAGAGAGCAGCCTCATCTCGGATAGATCTTCTGATATGTGCCGCTGGCTCTGATGTCTCTTTAGTGGTTAAACATAAAATATAATTCAGCTGCGTGGTAAATCTAACAGGTTTTCTTTGGTCTGTATTCAATTTATCTATATGTTAAAATGAAAATAAAAAAGGCAAGTCTATATAATATTTCGTTTCATTGCAATGGCTGTATATAACATTACACATATCCCTGAACTAAGTACATTTCTGCAGCTGTTATTATGTTTAAATGAAAACGAAAGGAGGCAGTGGTATTTTATATCCTATTTAGTTTTATTGTAAATATACTGAGGGGAAAATAACAGTAGCCAAAGCGATCTGAGTTCACGCAGCATTGGTTGAGTTCAAACACCATTTATTTGGATCATTTTCAAATATTACTGTTATTGTGTCATGAAATGTAATTTTAAAAGTATTTCAGGCGAGAATGTAGTTGTTTAAAACTCAAATCTATGGTTTATTTATAAAGACAGCGCCTATTTAAAAATGTATTTCGCCGATCTCGTAGACGGTGAGCTCCACTCGATCAGCGGAAGCTCAGTCCTCATGTATCCCCAGAGAGCAGCCTCATCTCGGACAGATCTTCTGATATGTGCCGCTGGCTCTGATGTCTCTTTAGTGGTTAAACATAACATAATTCAGCTGCGGGGTAAATCTAACAGGTTTTCTTTGGTCTGTATTCAATTTATCTATATGTTAAAATGAAAATAAAATATTATAATATAATATTATAAATATATTTCGTTTCATTGTAATGGCTGCATATACACATATCCCTGAACTAAGTACATTTCTGCAGCTGTTATTATGCTTAAATGAAACCAAAGGAGGCAGTGGTATTTTATATCCTATTTCGTTTTATTGTAAATATACAGAGAGGAAAATTACAGGATTCGCGTAGTCGCTGACATCACACTCCCCAGTCGAATGCACGAAGTCAGAACTAACTACCAATGATGCACGTCCAAAATCAGCGTACCTTTTTTTTTTTTTTTTTTTTTTTTAAATCAGCGGTACTTTGTATTGAGAAACGCGCAGACCTACGTCACCAGTCTATTTGCCTAATCTACCCGGTACTTTACACCGTGGTGGAAACGCAGAAAGCAAGGGGTCTGGGGGGAAAAAAGTTCCTGAGAAAAAAAGTTCCTGGTACAAATGTTCCGGGTAATTTCGGTGGAAACGCGGCATTATATGCTGTAAGTGGCACTGGACTATAAATCGCATTTATTTAGAACCAAGAACCAAGAGAAAACATTACCGTCTACAGCCGCGAGAGGGCGCTCTATGTTTTCAGGGAGAGGCTACAGGAGCACTAAGCAGTATATAGCGCCCTCTCGCGGCTGTAGACGGTAATGTTTTCTTTTGGTTCATGTCAAATTAATGTTGATAAGTCTATGAAAAAAAAACTACGTTAAAAAGTGCGACTTATAGTCCGGAAAATACGGTAATCATGAAAAAAGGATCACAGGTTTAAAAAATAATAATAATAATATTAAGCAGCACAACAGTTTCCAACATTGATAGTAAATCAGCATATGAGAATGATTTCTGAAGGATCACGTGATACTGAAGACTGGAGGAATGGTGCTGAAAATACAGCTTTGCATCACAGAAAATAATAATATTCAATATTACTGTTTTTTTCTGTAGTTTGGTCAAATAAATGCAGCAATGATGAAAATTCAGTTCAGAATTCTTAAAAAAAGTTTACAGTTTTATTATAAATAATTTCAGTTTACGCTTGTAAATGCGTTATCAGCATGAAGTCTCTAAACATTCTGAACTCTGATGCATTTATACATTATGAGTCTTTCGTAACTGAATCATTACGATCATATTGTCAGATGCGGAATGGCCTCGTATTAAACGAGCTCGTATAAACAAACCTGCTGCTCCACTGTGCTCGCCTCCACTTCACCGGACATCAGGACAAATTAAATGCAACAAAAACAAAAGACAAAAACGAGACACTGCCTTATTTTGAGAGATCCGTTCGTCGGCTGGTACTGTCTTCAAAATCCTAAACGTTCTTCCTCGACAGAAACAGCGAGCGGCGCACACACTCACCATTGAGCTGCACCGCCGCCGCGTGGACAGGAGAAGAACAGCGGCTTTCTGAAAAAAAAATATATACATATAATCAAATATATTTATGCAATGAAATGTAAATTTTGAGATGAAACAGTTTGTTGAAACTTAAGAGAAAATATTTAAAAACAATTAAAAAAAGTTTGCATATGTGTTTTGTGTTATTTCATATTTGATACATCAGACTTTTAATGCCCATATATCATTATAAAGTATGTTTCTCTAATGTAAACCAATGAGATTTTATAACAGTATATCAGAGTGCTTACATAAAATGCAAATAAATGTCAGTTGTTTGAGTGTCTTAGTAAGAATATATTTAAATGCTTGTTTTAACGCCATACTTACAGTACAGACCAAAAGTTTGGACACACCTTCTCATTCAAAGAGTTTTCTTTATTTTCATGACTATGAAAATTGTAGAGTCACACTGAAGGCATCAAGGGCTATTTGACCAAGAAGGAGAGTGATGGGGTGCTGCGCCAGATGACCTGGCCTCCACAGTCACCGGACCTGAACCCAATCCAGATGGTTTAGGGGTGAGCTGGAGCGCAGACAGAAGGCAAAAGGACCAACAAGTGCTAAGCATCTCTCAGGGAACTCCTTCAAGACTTTTGAAAGAGCATTTCAGGTGACTACCTCTTGAAGCTCATCAAGAGAAAGCCAAGAGTGTGCAAAGCAGTAATCAAAGCAAAAGGTGGCTACTTTGAAGAACCTACAATATGACATATAATGTATATAATTCCATATATAATTCCACATGTGTTAATTCATAGTTTTGATGCCTTCAGTGTGAATCTACAATTTGCATATTCATGAAAATAAAGAAAACTCTTTGAATGAGAAGGTGTCCAAACTTTTGGTCTGTACTGCATTTTAGAAAAAAATGTGAAACTTGTGACATTAGCCAAGTATTGTGACCCACACTCAGAATTGGTGCTCTGCACTTAAACCATCTAAGTGTGCACACTCACACAGCAGTGAGAAGTGAACACACCCCCAGAGCAGTGTGCAGCTATTTATCCAGCACCCGGGGAGCAACTGGGTACTAAGGGTGGAAGAGAGCGCTGTTCATTCACTCCTACCTACAATTCCTGCCAGCACCAAGACTTGAACCAGCAACTTTCTGGGAACTAGTCCAGCTTTCTAACCATTAGGCCACAGCTCCCCTTAAGTGCTCACCTCCAAATATAACAGGTTTTTGAGAAATGTTTAATTCCTTCCAGTTAAAGTTCATTTTAAAAATGACTAACAATAATATAGTTATTCTTACCTTTACTTAAAAAAAATTTAAGATTTCACATTAAAAAAAAATAAAAACATGTGAACCATGCCCTGAACGTTTAAAAATTATACTCAAATTATACTACTTTCTAGAAAAGCATGAAATATCAATAAGATGAAAGAAGCACCAGATATATGCAAAAGTCAAATGAACATCATGTAAGGACATTACATTGCAATTTTAGTTTAATTTAAAAACAACCAAAGTTGACATTCTATATCAAAGTTGGACAGAAAAGCACAACAGAGGTGTTTACATTTAAAATCATTTTAATGTACATAATTATCAAAATAGTATTCGTTTAGTTACATTTTCTTTCATAATCTACAACGATAAAAATATAAAGCATGGTAATGTAAAAATGTTTTTAATTAATTTGAAATAAAACAGCAACTATTGGTCCATGGCATGTTACTTTCGATTATGAATAAAAATATACACAGAATAGACCAATTCTGATAGCGTAAACAAAGCGCTTGCCCAAATAAAGTTTAATGTGATCAATCATCCTCAAACTGCAGTCGTTCCTCTTTTATATGAATGGGAAGTCATTTGCTGAACACTTTTCTGAAATCACCTCATAAAAGAATCAAACAGAGCATCCAAAAAATTCTCATAGAACTGAGAAACCGGTTCTAAAATCTTAGCAAATGAGCCATTAGTTCTGGATCCGTGTCACTAGATAATACAGCAGGAAGAAGGCCACAACCGAACCAGCAGACACGTAACACAAGATCTTTCTGTTGTCTCGGCCAGATCGTACCATTGTGGAAAACCTCTTCACGCTTCCAGTAAGCAGGCCAGTTGCGCTGAGGAAATTAGAGTCCTGCGTAAACAAGGATGTTAAACACATGCTGAGTTACACCCAAACACTGCAAATACATTCAACATCAACACTTTCAAAACACCTACCATGCCATCCAAGTAGCTATTCTGTTCTTCAGCATCTTTGTCAATGTCATACGCCAGCTTTGAATGAGAACAAAGACATAAATGCCACAGAATGACAGCTCTATTGTTTTAATGACACATATATATATATATATATATATATATATATATATATATATATATATATATATATACAGAAGTCTGCCTTACAGATTTAAGTCTAGAGACTTTACTGGCCAGATTTTCAGCCATTAGCCTGTTTTCAGCGTCCAGCATGTCATCCACAGCACCATGTCCTGTCAATGACCCAAAATTAACCGAGATTAAGCCTTTTTTGACAAAGTACACCAACATGATTTCATATCTGACCACTTTCATTTTCGAGTTTACTTGCACTGGCAACATCAACAATAAATGTTGTAGTTTTTTTAGACAAGAGAGGCATCTTAATGTTTAAAATATTATGTGGCGATTCTAATAAAACAGCTAAAATAAAAATATATGACTGTACAATATAAGAAAACTGCTACGTGTCACTTACCTCGATTCCACGGATCAGCCATCTTTAAAGAGCTAATCGGCTAACAACCTCGAAAAAACACTCGAAAACACGCCGAACACCGGTAAAACCGATCTGTTTTAACCGTAAATAACGTCTTAAACCAAAGCTAGCACATATACTTTAAGTAAAATTGTTGACAACTGTAAAACAGCACACATTTATCACAAACCAAACCGCTGAACAGCGAAGGGTCGTACAGTGTAGCGAAGCGGCAGCCGCTGGGAATTGTGGGATATGTTTGTCCGCCACTCATTCATTTTTATTTTTTTTAATCATAAGGACTCTGGCTGATTGCATAAGATACCTACCCAGCCATCTGCTTGCGTTTGTTTTAAACATTTTGTTCGGTTAATGTTATTATTTTTTAAACTACACTGATATGATATAAACAGCGCGTGTCACTGTTGTGCTGGTAAGCATCTATATTTTATAATACATAACCTTGATTATGCGGTCATTATAACGACGAGTCGCAATATACAATAACGGATGCATAATTCTATTTGATAATATTTAATATATACGCACGAATAACTGGGCGTGTGCATTCTATAGTGAAGATTAAATTAAATATATTTTCGATTGCCCTGCATTTGAAGTAACGTAGATATATTCGCAGATACAAAACAACATCAAGGTTTTAAAGTGATTATGGTGATTTTTAAATATAATTAACTGTATTAATGATGATGTTTCAACAGGAGTGTGGTTTGTGATTTTTCAGTGCTTGTGTCGAATGATTCCTCTTAACGCACGATCTTTAGATATTTATGCAGTGAACTGAATGACTTTAAAAGGCGTTTGAATGAGGCTTCTAAAGTTGTAAAATGTGCCAAGTTCAATTGAAATTATTTACCAAGCAAAATAGGGACAAACCTTTTTTGAAATTTTAATTAAACTTTTTTAATGCTATAATTGAATTTAAAACATATTATATATTTTTTTATATACTAGAACATTTTATTAGTTTATTATTACATAAATTACATGAACGACAAATATGCACCACATTAAGTTTATTATTTGGTTGAAACTGTGTAATTTTATTTGATAGAAATGAAATCTATATATGTGATTAAAATAGATCATCTTAAATATAAGCCTAACATTTTTTTTTTAATTGTGACATTTATTTTCAATTAAAAAGTGTTTTCATTTAAAATGTGTATTTAATTTATAAATCTATTTTTATTTTTTAGTGTGGAGCACCGATCAGCCACAGATTGTCATAATGCTGGCCCGCAAAGGCCTTTTGGCTGATGGTTTCCTGTTGACACGACTCGCCGAGGATGCCGCACAACCCAGTCGCATCCGGCCAAAGTCACAGAGGGCACGTTTCATCACCAAGAGCGGGTCGTGTAATGTTGCCCACAAGAATATACGAGAACAGGTGCGTTGCCCAAATGAACCAAGCAAATGTTTAAATTCACTCACATTTTGTAGTATAATGTGTTATTAGACAACCGATGCAGTACACTTCACTGATTGGATTCTGTTGCTTCTCAGGGCCGGTTTCTCCAAGATGTTTTCACCACCATGGTGGACCTGAAATGGCAGCATTCCCTGCTCATCTTCACTTCGGCGTTCCTGTGCTCCTGGATGCTCTTTGCCATGGTGTGGTGGCTTTTAGCATTCGCTCACGGCGATCTGGAGCCTCGAGATCCCAACGAGCCTGGACCTGTGCCTTGTGTGACTTCCATTCACTCCTTCACATCTGCTTTTCTGTTCTCCATTGAGGTGCAGGTAAGGAGCAGTCTGGCTGGATTTCTATGCAATTGTTGACTCATTGAGGACCAAATGGTTGAGCTTTCTGAACCTGTAATATCAGTCATTTCTGTAAAATCAGGTGACTATTGGTTTTGGAGGACGAATGGTGACGGAGGAATGTCCACTGGCCATCATAGTCCTCATTATCCAGAACATTCTGGGCCTGATCATCAACGCCATCATGCTGGGCTGTGTGTTCATGAAGACAGCTCAAGCCAACCGGAGAGCAGAGACCCTCATCTTCTCCCGTAACGCAGTCATTGCTCCGAGGAACGGCCGACCAACTTTCATGTTCCGTGTTGGGGATCTGAGGAAGAGCATGATCATCTCAGCCACAATACAGCTGCAGGTGACAAATATCTTCTACTCTGGCATCTATGGTTCCTTTAAGAACCTTTAATATCAATGGAGCCTTTCCCTTGGACAGAAGGTTCTTCATAGTTGAAAAAGGTTCTGTAGATTTTTTAAATGTACTTCAGAACCATTCACTAAATGGTTTTTCTCTGGCATCACTGTAAAATCTTCCTTTTGGAACATTTATTTGTAATAGTGTAGCACTTCTGTCTAAAACCTCTTGAGTTGAATTCCACCCTAATCTTGATTTCTGTTTTTCAGGTGATTCGGCGGACAGTAACTGCGGAGGGTGAGGTGATTCCTGTCTGTCAGCTCGATATCCAGGTGGAAAATCCTCTCAGGAGCAACGGCATATTCCTCGTCTCTCCACTTATAATCAGTCACACCATTGACAGAGGAAGCCCACTGTACGAGGTCTCAGCGCAGTCACTGGCTACCGAAGACCTGGAGATCATTGTCATCTTGGAAGGTGAATGGAGTACACTTCTCTTTGAATTAATAATAATGATAAATTAATTCATTTCAGTCATTTCTAAACTGAAAATAATTTGCTACCTGTATAGTTCACTATGAAAGAGAGCCGATGTGTCTGTTCTATCAGGTGTTGTGGAGACCACCGGCATCACCATGCAGGCCCGCACATCCTACACGCCAGAGGAGATCTTTTGGGGTCGGCGTTTCGTCTCCATTATGACGGAGGAGGATGGGCGCTACTCAATCGACTACTCCAAATTTGGAAACACCGTTCCCGTCCGGATGGCGGCGCTCAGCGCTAAGGAGCTGGACCAGACCAGGGGTGTGCAGGACAGCGGACCCCATGAGGGTAAACCTCAGGGCTGGGGGCTGGTGAGGGCGGGACGGGGCGGGTACAGGAGGGGCGGCGGCCGGGCCTGCGATGACACAGCAGTCAAGCCTTGGTACGTGCCAGCGGAGAAGGAGGAGGAGAAGAAGGGGCAAAAGAAAAGGGTGAAACTTGAGGAAATAGGCAGAGAGATTGAAGAAGAAGCAGTGGAGGACATGAGCGATTAGAACAAAAACATTTATTTGGTTTTGCAGGTATGGAAGTAGAAATAACCTAGAAGTTATTGGTAACTAGTTCACTTAAAGTTATAGTTCAACTAAAAATGAAAATTCTGTCATAATTTCCTCAACCTCATGGTGTTCCAAACTCATAAAACTTATATATATTCACAAAACTTAAACCGTTTGATTCTTATGGATTTGATTTGCAGCATCTTTATAACCTTTTTGGATCTTCTAAGTTTTGGTTACCTGGACAGAAATCTTTCAAGTTTTATTCAGAATAATGACCAAAGTCTTTGGAACAACATCATGGTGAGGAAATCATTACACAATTTACTTTTTTTTTTTTTTTGGAGAACTATCCCTTTAATTTTCAAGAATATTATTAATAATAGTCTCAGATATGTTTTATACTACACATGTTTTGTAAATCTAAAACATGGACAACTGTAGCATTGATAACAAATACCTCTGAGAATTTCTTGTCCTTTCCTGCAAGCAATATAATGAATTTTAGGATTGTTTTAAACAGAGAAATGAGGTCTCTTGACAGCACTAGTCAAGATACGGAGTGTAATTAGGTGAAGATGCCATTCAATGAGAATAAAAAGCAGGCTGTGGGGGATAGAAGTAGAGTCAACAGAATCAACTTTCATGTTGTGAAATTAAACATGACCAAAAAACCTTAACTCTGCACAAACTGTTTAACAGACTCTTTCTACCAGCCACAGAGTAGTTTTTTTTTTTCTTCAAATTAAATATGGCATATACCTCAATTAAAATGTAATACTGCTGCTGTTAAAGCAAACATGTGGCAGCTGTATATGTTTGTACAGTATGATGGGTTTTTACACAATAAGCCCTTTTAATAATATTCCAGTTCATTGCCTTTTTGTGTTCTTATCTTGTTTTATGAGATGTGATGTGTTTACGTTACTTTTTTAAAGTGATAGTACAACCAAAAATTACAATTTGGTCTTCATTTACTAACCCTCATGTCATTCCAAACCTGTCTGACTTTTATTCTTCTGCTGAATGTAAAAGAAGATATTTTGAAGAATGTTGGTAACTAAACAGTTTTGGTTCCCATTGACTTCCATTGTACAAATAGAAAATACAGTAGAGGTCAATATGAAATAAAACAGTTTGGTGTCATTTACTCACCCTCATGCCATTCCAAATCAGTATGGTTTTTTTTCTTTGTGGAATAAAAAAAAAAAAAAAAAAAAAAAAAAAACAGTTTTGGTTCCCATTGACATATTGGTAGCACTTTATTTTACAGTCCTGTTCCTCATGTACATACTATGTACTTATTATAGTAATTACAATAACTATGTAATAACTAGGTACTAACCCTAAACCTACCCCTAAACCTAACCCTACCCCATGTAGTTACCTTGAGTTACCAGAACTTTCTTAGATAAATACACTGCAAGTACACTATCAGTACATGTTAGTACACATACTGTAAAATAAAGTGCAACCGGCATATTTTATGCATACAATGGAGGCCAATGAAAACCAAAACCATTTTGTCACCAACATTCTTCAAAATATCTTCCACATTCAGAAAGAAAGTCATACTTTTGGAATTACATAAGGGTGAGTAAATGATGGCAAAATTATAATTTTGGGGTGGACTATCATTTTAATGTGGCTATCATAGTTGTTTAGTTTGTAAGTGTTGACATATCGTTTACATTGTGTGGGTTTGTGCAATAGTATTGTGTACTAGAGGACCTCTTACATACATACCTTCATGTTTGTGTCCTATTTAAATTAAAAATTAGGGAATACATTCCATGTTGATTTAACAGTTTACATATCAGTGAGTTTTTGTATTTTGTGTATTTCACATATTTAATAAAGCATATGGCATTTTATATATCTGACTGAAGGAATTCCTGAAATTTACTTTTTTTGGAAAACAGCGTGTTATGTCACAGGATTAGGGCTCAACAGCTGGGCAGACTTTACAGCGAATGAAGCTGTTCCATCTGTGTTCAGATGGTGGAGATTTTAAAGTTGTCTGTTTCAAATCCACTCACTGAATATATTCCTCCTTTTTATTAATTTTAGTGTTATATTGATGTTAGGTGCTGTATTTCAATTGCTAGTTGAAGTGGAGCTGTCCGCAGTGCTGAATAAACACTAGAACCATTGAAGGTGGTTTGAAATTGGACTTGTAAGACGGTAAAGGGTAAGCCAACCTCAAAAGCACCTGTTTTTAAAAACATTTAAAATGTATAAATTCAGAAAATCATGGTTTATGTTTAATTAGTTAATTTATTAATGTAAATATAGTACATACAAAGGTAATTTATGGGAAGATCAAGCATTTTGCTGCATTCTTATGAAATATCAGGCAAAATAAAATAAAAATAATTTTAAATAAAAAAGTCAGAAAACAAAGGTATTAGAATAAAAATAGTTTACAACAAACAGTGCTCTTTCATATATAAGTGGTTAGTTAAAACCAAACAATCACAAATAATGATACATAGTAAATATATAGATATCCATAAAGGGTATGGCAAGAAATAGCCTTCGAGGACACTAGTGAGGGATCAAGCAGTGATGCAGCAGGACCAGAGGCTGGTGAGCAGCGCCAGCAGAGATAAGATCCACGTGCTTGCCGCGGTCGCTGGGCCGCTGTTACACAGGTCAGTGTTGCAGCACCTGTAAGTATATTCTGATATTGACGGAAACTTCTGGGACAGACGAGAGTTATCACAGTCAGTGTAACGAATGCACCGGCGAATGGTCTTCCCACCTAGAAAACGAGAACTCTTAATCAGTGAATAGAGTAGAATAAAAAAAAAATAGTCACTTAAAAAAAGTATTAATACAATTAAATAAATGTTATTTTAAACGGAGCATATTTTTCAACAAACACTTTAGAAATTAGATTATTTACTTATTTATAGTATAAAAATGATGTAGCCTTTCAGATAAAATGCACTAATTACATAAACTGCATTCTTACATCCACTAAAAATCTTATCACCAATAAATCCATCAAACATCTTACCTTCTGGGGATTTAAGACAAGTTGGAAGTTTTCATAACTTTTATAGATTATTCGTCATGTTTTTAAAATAATTTATATTTATATATATATATATATATATATATATATATATATATATATATATATATATATATATATATATATATATATATATATATATATATATATATATATATATATATATATATATATATATATATATATATATATATAAAAGTTTGTCACTTTTTTAAGAAAAATTATAATATTCTTAAGCAAAGGTTTTGGGAATATAAAATATTAACTTAAGTTAGAAAATAAGAAGAGAAAGAAGAATTGTATAATTATTTTATTGTTCCATGTCTGCATTTCTTATTTTTCATTTCCCTTTAAACATCTCAGTATTTATGTCTTCATTACTAAGAAATCTAAATGCTGCAGTATAACCAAATCTTGAACACTAAAACCTTATCAAACTGAAAATTTACACAACTTATTTTAAGAAAGTTATTTGATCTTTTTAACTCAAAGAAGCTGTTTTGATGGACATTTAATTAACAAATTAATAAATAATATGAATCGGTTATTTTTAGACAGATTAATTAGCAATGTTCAGTTATATACTTATCTTACCCAATATCATTTGGTTAGTAGTTATTGCAAAAGTGCTACAGAAAAGTGATGTTAATTTTTACAAAATGTCTAGTGTCACTTGTTTGCAGGTGTCACTTTGTTTGATAATATAATATAAAATTTAAACAATCATTGTGTTTTAAAATATATACATGAACCAAACACTTAACTATTAAAGTAAATTAAAATGTAAAAGCCAAAACCTTTTTGTGTCTGTCTCAGGAGGATGTGCCATTGCATGCTAAAACTTCATCCACAAACCTTTCTCATGAAGATATAAACATGCGTCCTCATAAGAACAGACTTGCTGCAATGTGCATCGGCCCCCAGTGTAATCCTCACACTTGTAACATCGAAGAGACGAGCCTGCAGAGGAGAATCGGATTCCATAATGCTTAACGCCTGTTTCAAATAAAAAGCACTGGAGTCATGATCAAACCACACAAAATTAAGCCAACAATAATGAAGTGCATTTAACTTACCTAAGCTTAGAGTCACACAGCAGACCAACAGAAAAAGTCCAAGAGAGCACTTCATTATGAAAAAAAAACCTTCCTGACCTAAGAGACTGATAATGAACATCAGTAAATGAAAACAAAGAAAATGATTAAACATTGAAATTCAGTGCATTGATGATTTCTGAAGGATCATGTGACACTGAATACTGGAGGAATGATGCTGAAAATTCACCTGCACATCACAGGAGTAAAATAAATGTTACAATATACTCACAGTTAAAAAAAATTGAAATACTTTTTCACAGTTTTAGTGTCTTTCCTGTATTTTTAGCACATAAAAGCAGCCTTGCTGAGCAGAAGTCTTAATTAAAATAATTTAAAATCACAATGTTTGCAAAATTTTGACAAGTACTGTATATACAATACAAAAATAAAAAAAATGTCTTTATACTAATATATATATATATATATATATATATATATATATATATATATATATATATATATATATATATAGAATACATGAAACAAAAATGAAATGCAAAACTGCACAGTTTAAATATCTTTTGCAATAATGAAGGAAAATATTAGCATCAGAATTATATTAAGTATGACTTACAATGCTCAAAATACTCAGGGTTAATCCAAGCTTGTGCTCTTCAACAGTCCGAAAGCATTCTTCGTGCACCTCTTCTCTGCTCGAGCTCTCGCCTCGCCCTTGCCCCAAATGAATGATGTCATTGATGGGGTTTCTCCTAGATGACAAGACAGATTAAAGGGATCCGAAAAACGAGACAAGATTATGTTTAACAGTCATTATCATTAATATACATGAATGTATTGCAATGCCTGCGTGTTGGTGACTTATAGATAACTATAAGTGCAATTAACAGTTGAATTACTTGCATTACCAACCATTTTGTTTATTATAATAAACTAATACGATAACAGTTTGCAATATAGAGCAGCACAACATACTCTTTTTGTACAAGTAAAATAGTAAAAAGTGAATAACATCATAACGCATCTCAAAAACAATTGCATTTCGCTAAACGATTATATTGCACAGCCTGATCACTGTTATATTAGTCTAAAACAGAGCACATACAGAATCTGTATCAAAACAAAAGATCTTGACTCTTAGTTCAATCTAACTGTCTCTCTCTTTGTACAGCGTAATGACTGACCACGAGAATTAAACCCCAATCCTTTCTGCTAGGTTTCCCAACACTGCAGCTGGTGCTCACAATAAAGGCCTGTGTCACACTTCCTTTCTGCAGTCATGGAAGCACTCAATTCAGAGTCATCTCAATGCCACCCTTATTTCAGACTGAATTTCAGAATCTGAAAAGGCATGAAATGCAACTGTGAATCTGGATCTGATGATAACAGAACAATTGGTGATAAGCGAATGGACTTGTTGGGATTTTAAACAGGGAAGTAGTGTTGTTTGTGTGCCAGCCCACACAAGTACTCATGTTGTTGCTTTTCTTCTAACTTACAAAAGGGAGCAGAAATTCACCCATCACATGTCAGGATGCTAATAGGAGAAGGCATGATGATTGGCTTATTCCACAGAGCTGGAATGGGACTGTGTTTTATGGACCAAATATTGACACAGATGAACAAAGAAGCTGTGGTCATACAAGCAACAAATGGCACTCGATCTTTGTTTGGGCTGAAGCATTCAGTGCAGCATTTTAAATAATGTGTGTATGTGTCTAGTTAATCTAAAAAAGCTTTATTTTTTTAACATGCAACAATCAAGAAATGGCTTTCTTTTTAAACCTAAAATTAAATGGCAACTCAATTAAAGGAATAGTTCACCAAAAAAATTGCTGAAAACGAACCCTCAGGCCATCCAAGATGTAGAGGAGATTGTTTCTTCATAAGAGAAATGTATTATTGCATCACTTGTTCACCAATGGATACTCTACAGTGAATGGGTGCCGTCAGAACGAGAGTCCGAACAGCTGATAAAAGCATCACAGTGATCCACAAGTTATTCACACAACTTGAAGAATTACATTTCCGGTATGATATGAGCACTCTATTCATAATATTGCAGAAAAGTCATCTTGTGTGAATCAGGAGAGTAGTATGCACGGATCAAGCCCTGTTTACAAGTGTACTTGTGGGTTATCTTAATGTTTTTATCAGCTGTTTGGCACCCATTCACTGCAGAGCATCCATGATGTAATGCTAAAGTGATAATGTTAAATTACTCCATCTCCATCTGTTCTGATTAAGAAACAAACTCATCTACAATCTTGGATGGCCTGATGGTGAGAACATTTCCAGCAAATTAAAAAATTTGGGGCGAACTACTCCTTCAAGCAAACCAATAAAAAACAAACAAACAAATAAAAACAAACAAACAAACAAAAAAAAACACACAAGCGATACCACATTTTAAAAAACTTTATTAAACCATTATTTGTTGAATATAGTTTCCATATGCTGTAATTTTAAGCAGGTTTCTATAATGCATGTACACATTCCCCAGGCATACATTTCACATGTAGTTCGTATTCTGGAGTTCCAGTGTTATTTTTTCAGGAAGAAGCGGTGTATAACGTGTAAATCCAAGCAAAACACATATTTCTCTTTGCAAGAAGGAACTGAATGAAAATATGGAGCAAACACTCACTTATTTTGTCCGAAAATAAACTTGACATCAGAAGTAACTTTGTTCCTTAGGCCTAAGACCTGGTGTCTCCCAGATAAAAACATTTCCTAATAATTCATGATACGGACAATGCACATGATTGTGTTTACATGACATCTAAATCAAGGAAATACAAAATTATGAATCTAGACATAACGTTTACATTTGGTACATATAGTATTTGATTAAAGGAAAACAGATATTAAAGCATTAACTAAATAATATCAGACTTGATTTTGGCTCATTTTCTGAGAATTCACCATTAAAGATATGACACAGCTCACAATATGAGAAGATTCACTCGATGGCATACCTCACTGTGAGGTAACAGTCTAACATTCATAAGCATTCACATAAATAAAAGATCCTTACAATCCGTTTGCTACTCATGAGTTCAGAAGTGGGTATGCTATGCCATCAATTGTTCACTAAAGCATGAAATGCTAACAAAAATAGCTTCTTTGAAACACTATAGTTTAACCAATTAAATGAGACTAATCTTTTGCGTAGAACATTGAAATTTCTGTTTTTAAAAAGTACATTCATTAAAAAAAAAGGATAAAAATGGATCCTTTAAACACATGCTAAACATTCAGACTTGCAAAATCTAAATCTATTTCAAAATAAAGACAAGCCATTTCAGTATGATTAATATAATGTATAAAACCTCGCAGCACATGGAAAGTCACCATCGATCAATACTCTTCAATATTACTGCATTTAAAATTGATAAACTGAGACATATCACAAAATACAATATTTTCTAAACTGATAATAATGATGCTTTAACAACTGCATGAATAAAATTGACATGTTAAATTTCAACTGCAACATTGAAAACATTATGGTTAAAAAAGCCTATTAATAGATCTCTACAGGTGACTCTTTTTTTTTTTACCTTGATTATCATTTTTTAAAACAGTCATGGCTTGAAAAATATGGAAATTTTTAGCACAAGTAAGTTATCTTGTAAAACATGCTCAGTCATGTTGGACACCTCCAAATTACACAGTTTCAATGAATATTATTAGTATTAAACTTGCTTGTATTTAAGAATATACAATTTAAGTGTAAAATATATATATATTGCACAGGTATAATAGATGGAATTTAGTGGAAGGCAAGGTAAAACAAAAATGTGAAATATACATGATGCGGACCATAACACATGCAATTCTAGAATACACGAATGCACATAATAACACAAATTAAAAATATAAAAGCTTTGTTCTTGTATGACTTAGTGATTTAAGTAGTGTTATTCTTTCAAATACAAAAATGTAATCCAAGGTTCAGTGTCGCCTGCTAGTGGTGACAACATGCACACACATTTGTATTGGGTGAAAAGTATTGCTGAGACAGACAGTGCTAGAATTTTGGGTTATTAATGCTGAAATATTTTCTTTTTATCATTAAACATTTTAGTAAACCTTTGACTATGCAGACCACCTCTTTGCTGCATTAAAATGTAAATATATATTTGTTTCTTTGATGTGGAATCAGAAAATGTAACTATAATTTGGAATGGCTCATAAGGGGCTCTGGCATAGTAGCCGGTAGCTGTACATAAAAATATGTACCAGAAATCAAGCACTAGCAAATGCTAAAAGCACAGAGAAAACTTTTCTTTTTTTTCCGGTAAGGCTAAACCTTGCATATTTAGGCTATATATTTGAAATCTTTAAATCAGATTTGGTGTAAACTGCACATTACTGGCACCTGTATGATGGGCCATGTTATCAAATCAAGATTGACAGATAATCTTAAAAGTAGTGGTTAACTAAAGAGTATCTATAAAAAAAAAAAAAAATAAAAAAAATGTTAGGAATAGGCAAAAGAGTGGCCATTTCCATTCCAGTTAGTGATAACCAGCATAAAGAGCATGCTGTGAAAATTTGAGCAATTTTTTTTTTATCATTTCCATACACACAAGTCTACGTACAAAGACAGAATGATTGCTCAAATTATATTGCAGATATAATAATAAAACTTTTTATTATTAAAGGTTTTAGTTGAATCGGTCTTTGCAAGAAGGTGACTTTTCAAAGATTAAAAAAAGACTGTAAGGAGGCTTCACTCACCAATATCTGATGAAATGGTGCTTAGTCAAACATTCACCTTACGGCAACAATCCTTGCGACTAGAAAATAGCCTAGTTTCTCTTTGGAACAAAAACACATATCTACACATCACATGAACATTTTAAAGTGTTTTATGTGCCTGTGACCTGCAAAGGCACATTTAAACCAATTCATAGAGAAAACGCTGATCTAGGCCATTTTAGCAGCAGGGCCAGTGTCAAACTACTTGGCCAATCACATTATAGTACCGATCAGCCCTTTTCCAACGGGATGGCTTTTTGGAATTATGTTGGCTGAGTAATTGGTGCCGATCAGTTAAATATCTGGATAACACTCATATGCATTCATATCCATATTGTGCAACACAGACTTTTGTTCGGTGGTGGGCATTCTGCTCAGCACTTCTGCCGAGGGTGAATAGCTGTTCCCGGATTTCTCTTCAAACCAGTTGTCCAAAGCTCGCTTTCCATCAAAGCTCCTGATAGGTGGTCCGTTAACGGCCAAGGTGAGCAGATCATTGATCTGTTCCAGAGTTAGTCTGGAACGGCAATTTCTGCGCACTTTCTGCAAAGAGCATCTTCCTTTGTCACAGCATGTCGATGACGTTGGCAGGACCCTGACAACGTGCAGGATGTGATTGAGAAGAGGGAAACGTTGCTTGTATTTGAAGATGTGGCTGACTAATTCTTTAAAACCATTCACACTGCAATAATCAGCTTTTAGATCCCTCCATTCAACTACAAGGCTTCCTCTGGCATCTATTCTCTCTTTAGAGAGCTCACGGCCAGAGGAAGGAATCGTCTCCAGGTGGTCAAATATGACAAGGATCTCCTTCTCCCCATACACACCAAGATCATCCCTGTTAAGAGGCCACGAGGCCAGGTCAAGGACCTGACAAGCCTGAACCACTGAGCGACTGCGTGGATCAAAACGTTGGGCCAGGATGCCTTGACTTCGCTGACAGATCTTCTCTCGAATGGACTGAAACTTGGACTCAGCAACCCGCAAGTTCTTGAGGTCCACGCCATTAAAACTCTCCCGAAAGTTGTCCTCAAACTCCTGTAGGTGCTCCCCTGGGGAGTCCACCAATTGACCAATCTCATGAATGGCATCCTCAATTTTTGCATCCACCTGTGACGGCAACAGATAGTCCCCCTGAAAGATGAACGCAAGTCGTGAAAAGACAGCAATGATGTCCAACAGAAAATAGATCAGCTTCACCGACTGATAATCCAACAGGAACTGTAGGAGAGACAGAGCAATGGCAGCAGCATCGCCTCTCTGGGTTTGGCTGCTTATGCTCTTCAAGTGAGCAACCACCTCTAGATAGTCCTTGATTAGGGCAGTGAGAACATTGGGTTCACCTATGATCCAACGCACAGCTCTTATATCCCCAAGAAACTTAGTTTCCTCAGACAGAGTTGGTGCTGTTGATTTCAACTCAGCCATCATAAGTGGAGAATACCGGTAGAAGCTAAGAAGTTGCTTCAAGTTGTTTTCCAGATCCTCCAAGCAAGACAGTTCCTTTCCACTGATAGCATCCAGAACCTCCAAATGGGGACGATGGATCATCACAGGTAGACACAACACCCAAGGGATTGTCTTTCGTACGGATATGTAAATTTTTGCCCTCAGACTAGAGGAAAGGTTTGAGCCATCTATTCCCAAGCCAACAACTAGCATGTCCTGAAGTCTTAGACCAAGGACTCCAAAGGCACGATCCACAGCCTGGAGGTAGCCTTCCACGTTGCCTCCGCAAAGCCTTTGTAGGGAAAGGAACTCAGTGGCAGGAAGTCCATCAGTGGTGGTGAACTGGACGTAAACAGCAACAGTATCAGCCAAGAGCTCATCATTCTGCCCATCCATGATGATGCTTAGAAAGGGCGAAAGCCGAATCTTCTCAGCCAAATCCTCTTTGAATGCTCGAGCAATGTGTTGGATGAGAATCTGACAGTCATTTTCATTCATGTACTGATCTACCACTTTGAGGTCGCACTTCTTGAGGAGCTCCGCCAAGGGTCGCAGATCGGAAAATGGCCGTCCTTCCAAAGCCAGATGGTAGGCAGCATTGAAAAGAGTCATCATGTTACGACACATCTCCTCGGTCTTCTCCGGGTGCATGCGAAGTTTGTAAAGCTGCAAACACTTCTTGTGCAGATTGCTCTGGCTGTGAAGTTTAATAGTGTGGATTTTGAATTGCTTGGAACCAATAATAAAAGCAGAGGTGCGGGAAGACTGGACAGTGTATTGTCGGCACACGTGGCACCACATTTCATTCAGTGTGGGCGAATAACGGAGAAACCAGAACTTCTTCAGCCACTCCTGTTTGAAGCGACGAATCCGACGACCTGAGCCCACCGAGAGCTTCGAAGACTCATCCGTAGCCGCCATGAGGTCAGCAGAAATTGATTCATCAGCAGAATCAACATCCTGGTCATCTTCCTCAAGCACTCCTGGGACGGGCATCATGGCATCTAAAACAAATGAGCAAACAGAGCACAGAATTAAACTGAAAACCAACACAAAGCAAGTTTAAACTCAAACATTTCTAACTGGTTAGTTTGGGCATGAATGAAGGCATTTTTACACCTATTGTAAGCATACCTTCTCAATACAGTTCATGATATCTCAAGTTCTACATCAACTAATACACATCCTTTTTAGTTATGATTCAATTAAAACATTCTCAATTCCACACACCAAACAAACAAAGACTTAAACTTTAGTGGCAGGCTCCAAAAAGAAAACACTCATTAATAATTGTATTAAAACTTTTAATTAAGAAGGCATTTCCATTTGAAACATTTCAACAAATTTGGCAATCACACAATCACTAGCAAAAATGGAAAAAACTAAAGAATGTTAACAGTAACTGATTAACTACGAGACAAAATTTCTATACACACACACACATACATACATATATATATTTTTTTATCAACAACATCTACTCCAGAAAGGCTCTCATCCATGGTAGCATTCCATCCCAGGTGTAAACCTACCTTTGAGGTCCTCACTATGAAAGGGCTCAAATGGTGGGACTGGTTTAATTTCATGCCCCTGTCCTCTGAGACAAAGCAGCTCAGCCTCCAGCTCACGTATTCGTTGTTTTAACCTCACACAGTTTGGGCAGAAAGATGCTGATGGTCCTACTTTGGGCAGGGTCACGTCTTCTTCTGTTTCTTCCATTTTAATGCATTTTGCATCAATCCCACTCTCGTGATGTTCCATGGAAGCCAATCCAGAGGCGAAGACAGACTCTTTACACTCTGCGTCAAGCTGGCTGAAAACCTGGCAGACATTTGTTCTTGCTCTTGGAAAAGATGAGGTGCTGTTCAGGGGGTTGTTCTGGCTTTGATTAGTCTCCAGAGATGCTTCCAGGACATCTTTGAAAATGAGGTCAATTTTCTTTTTCTTGGCCTGGGGCTGGTTTTCTGCCTCATCACTTCCATGCTTACTTCGGGTCCTTCTACCATGTATTGCAGATCTCAACACTGGACCTTTATGCTCCTCCTGTTCTTCTAATTTCACTCCTGCAATACAATAGTGTTATGGTTAATGCATGTAAAACTACCAGAATATTTATATATATATAAAAAATAAATAAAAAACGGGGGAAAAATATAAGTGATTTTGAAAAAAGTATGATGACTAAAGCAGATCAAAAGAAACAAAAAATGTATATAAATCCCATTTCACTTACCTGTTAAACCATTGCAGGCCTGGAACATCTCTTCTGGGTACTTTTGGTTGATCAAAAATGTTCAATGTAAAATGAGTTACATTTTGGTCTATTCCTACCAAAAGCTACTGAAGACTTGAAATATAGCGCACGTTTTATCATGATCACATTTTTTTTGATGATGCCTTTAGTTTCCCTTTGAAAAATGAAACCTCCAACCTGCATTAATGGTTATTGAAAGGAAATCAGGGACCAGTAGAATTCTTTCAAATTTCTCCTTTTTGCATTTCACAGAAAATATAGTTTGAACCAACATGGGGATGAGTATGTAGTGCAATTTTTTGGCTGAACTACTTCAATTATAGTAAATATTGTTTACATTTTGCTCAAATCTTGTTGTGAGTTTCAGACTCCTCTAGACTGATCTAATCCAGTAAACAAAACATCTTCCCATAAATGACTTTGCAAATTTAAAATGTGCTGTTAGGATTTTATTAGAATATATAAATGTTTATTTAGAATATATTATTCTTCAGTTCTGGCCCTGTAGTGTTTGTATTAGCAGCCCCTTAAAAAGTCTTTGGAGATTCTTTTTGACCTATTTCAAAAGTGTTCAATTTTGTCAACTTTTTTTGGCTCAAGCTCCAGCGAGGGGTGTCTCACCTGTGTCCAGATTGCAGTCGATGCTGTCCCGAGACACACTCTGCAGTCTCCTCATGTACTCGCTGCTGTACCACACACAGAGTTTCTCTCCCACCGTCAGTCTCTGACACACTCTAAAGTAGATTTCTTCCCCATGTTGAAATGCACTCAGGTTATTTTTCCTCTCATCAGAAGAAATCAGAATGAACCTGAGAGGAATAAACAATTATTACTGTGAACAAACATATCAACTTAACCATAACCCTGACTAAAACATAATTTTCCACACAAGATCCTTAAATTACAATAGCACAAAGAAAAGGAAAAGATTAATTAAAGTGGATGTCATCTCAGCAACATGGTATTACCTCATCCAGTTAGACGTAGTTTCATCACTCCCATCAATGAATTTATTTTTGTTGTCCTTACCAACAATCTGTAATAAATACATTAGACATTTAAATATAGTTTTATCTGCATTATAAATAAATGTGCATACATACAACTATGCTAAATGGTGTTTAAATATATAACAATAACCTACCATCCAAGAGTATGGTCCTGAGTGTTTATCCGAGGCATTTATTTGGCCTTGATAAGGACCAAACAGCGCCCCCTTTGGTATGTTTTCATCCATGCAGCATACATCCACCTTATCACCATCTCTGCGGATCTCAATGCCTGAGGGTACAGTGAGAGCTGCCCGATTGGGAACCCCTGATTCCACAGGGGTGTCTGGCACAAAAAAAGGGGGCCCATGGGTAGGGCACTCCTCCGAGAAATATTTCTTGCATTCTTCACAGACTGTGCATGTAACATTTAATAACCAATGATTACAAACAACATAATTATATGTATATACACACCGCAACACTTCTATTTCAATATAAAGTAAATGCTACTTACACCAAAAACTGGTTGAATGCTCATAGTCAACTTTTAGTTTTTTGTTTGGCTCTTCAGTGGACTTCCCATTTGAGGCACTAGTATATAGGTAGAAAAACAGCTTATTACTCAATTTTTTTAATGCACATGGATTTCTACTTAAATGTTTGCTGTTGTAAACACTTTTTAAAGCTAACCTGGTGCTGCAATCAGCCTCAACTTCCATGGAAGAATGGTCTGGAACAGCACAGGAGTCTGCCATCATTCTGGGTAGAGCGTTTCACTTCAACATATTAAAGCTGAAGTAAAATAAATGCTGTAAATGAAGTAAAACAGGAAATTTAAAAGATGTTATAAAGAGATCATTAATACAGTTAAAACATAATAAAAAAATGAAGGTCACAGTTTATTTTAAGGTCCAGTTAACTACTATTAATAAATAAAATAAAACTAATTTTCTGCTTATTAATAGTTAGTAAGGTAGTTGTTAGGTTAAGGTACCTGTATGTGCTAGGATTACAGGATCTAAAATATGGTCATGCAAAATATGTTGTTAATATCTGCTTTAGACTGTAAGTACTAATTAACAGCCAATATGTTAGTTAATAGTGAGAACTGGACATTCAAATAAAATTACCAAAATGAAAAACATAAGAAACAGGGATCAATCAGAGCACCTAAAATAAACATTAAATAAAATATAATTTGACTTTAGCTTAAAAGTCAAATTTAAATTTTACATTTTGAAAAATGTAAAGAAATATGAAAAAAAAAACATTATGAAGAAGAATGAAGAAGTATTTAATATTATTTCTGATAATAACCATATGAAATTTTTACTACAGAAGAACAATATTTTAGTTAGAGGCGTCTCAAATCATGCTGGATAACATGACCATTACACAAACATGTGGAGTCCATTTCAGGACATACAAAATAATAAGACATTCAGAAATTAATGAGTTAATCTTTTTACACATTGTTATGCTGATTGTATATTTTGTGATTAATAAAATATATTTAAAACTTAACTAGTTATCTCAACATTTTAACCCAAAATTCTTATATTATGGAAAAAAAAAGTATGCCTGTTATGCGCTATCTTTCCTTTACAGTGGGGCACAGTGACGTCATGCTGGCTTTGCCTTAACCATGTCATCTCATTTTTAATTCTTAAATGCTTTTATAGGTTTATAAATGTTTACATGGTTACAAACTTTGAGCGGCTTTCGTAAAAACATACAAACGAGCCAACCACGAAAAGTGACCTCAAGAAACCCCGACTCTGTTCTGCTGACGTTTCCGAGTCAGTCAGAAAGCAGCGCTCTGATTGGTCGAGCCGGCCATCACTCACAGCCTACCCGAGCTGTGAGAGAAACGAGTGCAGGGAAACAAATAGGACAACAATGCTCGGTTGAAAAATAAAGCTCTTGAAAAGTTTGTTCATCTTAAACTTGTGAGGTAAAAGTTGCACATGAGCTCGAGCGCAGGCGACGACAAAGACGGTACGCAATGCTTCTGTACGGCTCGGTCTCCGCTTAGCTTCTGCAAGGCAACTGGCAATATGCCTAACGCTTTCGGAAGCCATTTTCATTGGCCACAATGGCTAGTGAGTGTAACTCACCTTCTGTAGAACATACGCAGTGCGTCTCGGGGTCTTTGGTGGTCTTCTTCAGCCGTGGTTCGTCTCGCTATCTGCCGCTCCGAGCAGGGCGGCGGTGACGCAAGGGCACGCGGGGATTTCACTAGTCCCGGGCGATGCAAAGTTTATCATCTCCAAATGTTTGTACCACAGTCATCTGCTTCTCTCTGCTGTGACCACCATCTTTTAATACAGGAAATGACATGGAAAACGGAAGAAAGCGGGGTTTGTGCCGACTGGGCATGAAATTTCAGGAAAAGGAAAAGTTCGATTGTGTGAAGTTGTATGAGGCCGCGGCTCGCGCGTTTCGTGTGCGTTCGCTTTTGGAACGCGTTTATTTATTTATTTGGTAACACTATAAAATAAGGTTCCATTAGTTAATGTTAGTTAACTACTTTAGTTAACGTAATCTAAGCAAGAACAATCATTTTATTAATCTTGGTTAATGTTAATTTCAACATTTACTAATGCATTATTCAAATCAAAAGTTGTGCTTGTTAACATTAAAGCACTGTGAATTAGCATGAACTAACAATGAATAACTATTTTCATTAACATTAAAAGATTAATAAACAGTAATAAATGTATTGTTCATGTTAATTAATAGATTAACTAATGGAACCTTATTCTAAAGTGTTACCATTTATTTATTTTTTAATAATTAAAAGTTTAATAATTAAAGTTGTAATAGCCCTTTTCACAGTCAGCCACTTAATGTTAAAACTCCATTTGAACTTTTTGTTGATAATTTTAGCCTTGGGTGTACAATGTACTTTTTGCCTCCATTATATAAGTGTTATACTTTATGAGTTCGAAAAGCTCCCGTTCACTTAATATCCTCAGAATTACTGTGATTACGACCACTCGGGGCTATTCACGTACATAATACATTTCCGTTTTTATGTCAACGCCGTTCATAACAACAAAATTGAGCTTTTGACAGCAGAATACTTAATCGTCTATATTCTCTTGCACATATGGAAGAATAAACTATCACCATATGCACACCGCTATAACATAAATAAAGACATTGCATGGTGCATAAATAGCTCTATCAGTAACTACCCATCATCCTTTACTATTGAAATTGCTGCCATTTTGGTTGATTTTATATGTCATGATCAAGTTGGAGGAATTTTCCACTTCCACATCTAATAGAACGGTTTAGTCTAGTCTTAAATTTACCATGGATTGCTTCAGGTGTGTCCTACTGGTTAGTCCCAATGCAGATTTTCAATTTAGAAGTAAAATTATATTTTCGGTCAATATCTTGTGAAGCGGTGGTGTTTTTTTTTTTTTTACATTAGCAAATTGTTGCATGCAGCAATTGTGCATTTTATGGACATCATTGTGGTCCTTAAACCCAGGCTTTGGAGGCCCCTGACAGTCAACATTCACGCCAACACTTCTCATCTTTTTTCCAGCATGACACTTCCATATAATCAGTTTCACAAGTCATCTGGTTGTCCTATAAAGCCAAGTTGAATTCAAGACAAACGGGAGGCAAATATTCTTTGTCAATTTATTAACAAAATGATAAAATAAATAAATACAAATTGATCAAATGCTCCTAATATCAATTTCTTCCCATGTTTCCTACAGTATTTTCAAAACACTGCATACAAAGGACTCATCACAGGCTCAATACAGGAGAGGTAAGAACCAACTGACTCACTCACAATGTCAGGCGAACAAACAAGGAGAAAAAAATACCAGATTGAGAGAGAGAGAGAGAGCTCCGTAACAGAAAAAAAGTCAAAAATAAACACACTCCTTTTTAAAATCATTATGAAAAAATACAAACAATTTTACAAATATTCATATTGTGTAATAAACCATTTACACTAAGTTCAGCTCACCAGGTGAACTTTTTTTTTTTTTTAAATAACTCATGTCGCTACAATGTATCCTGTTGTGTTTCATCAAGTGGAAGATTTTTTTTTCCCTCTTTTTGCACGCGTAAACGGAAATGTTTTCCAATTAGACAGCTGACTGTATATGAGGTAACGCTCACACACACACACACACACCCACCCTTGCTCAAACAAACACACTCACTCACAGACAGTGCACAACACCAGGAAAAATCACAAAGACAAATGAAATGCATCAATAGTACAAGAAGGCCACAATCATGACTAAGTAAATAGTATGAAAAGTGAACAGAAACTACATTGAAACTACAATGATTTCATTGTCACTGGAATTATAACGTACCATAATGAATATGGATGATCTACACACTAAGATCAAGGTGACAGGATGAACAGCTGGAATGGGTCTGAAATTTTTTTTTGTTTTATGCATAAAATGTACACTGCAAACGTTCGCTTTTTAAAAGTTCTAAAACCAAAATTGCAAAGCCATACAGATAACTTAGATAGCTGGCGGAAAGCGTTTCCCACACGTCAGAGCCGTAAGCTAGAGAAGAAATCAATCATGATGGGGGAAAAAAGTTGAATGATATGTATCTCGAATGCATATAAAAAGGCTTCCTAACAGCAAAATGTTTGCAGTCTCTTTGGGTATACTGACTTAAGAATTTGAATGCGTGGCTTTCAGAAGTCCCCCCCCCCTTTCTTCTAAAACCCCACCCACAAGGTTACATGCACTCTGCAAGATAAGCCATGTAAGACCATAAATATCTTCTCACAACCACTGGTAACCCCCCCCCCCCCAACACCCCATCCCAGCGCCCCAAGATAACAATAACATTCAGCATGGTGTGCTAGCAAAGGCAGAATTGAATGAAAAATAACGGTCCATGAGATTCATACACAGCAGAAACGCCACATTTCCATCTTTCAAAGAGCCCAGAAATGTGGCCAGCAAATAATTCCCTTCTGTAACTGTACATGAATTTTCTATTTTCTACAGATGCCATTGTGAAAGTGTATATTGTTCATAATTTAAATAAAAACAACAACAACAACAAAAACACTGCAAGTGTTTTTAAGAGATGTACATATGTATACTGTTTTGTTTTGGCATCATCTTCGCCAGACATGTAAAAAGGAAAGTGACAGAGTTTACATAAAAATCTTTACAAAATAATGTCGAAACTAAATGCATATTAAAAAAGTCTGACAAAAATTATATAAAAAATTTGCATAAGAAGGCATGCTTTTTGTTTAACTGATTGGACAGGTTGGTGTTCTTGGGGGTTGAGTCTATCCAATCAGATTGCAGGTTTTCTTTGATCAGGTCAGCCTGGCTAATAGTCAAGGCCGAAATCTAAATACCTGATTCAGGTACAAGTTCAGTACGCTAACTCAGTGACTGAAGGAGAGATGAAGGAAATGAAGCGAATAAGAAAGGGTGTAAGTCTTTTAAGAGCAGAGTGTTACGTATGACATTAAGTAGTAGTCACTGGCCTGAACAGTCCTGTTTTGTGTTACACGAAAAAAAAAAAAAATGTCCTGAATAACACACTAAAGAAGAACTTAAAATGAGCAGACACTTAAGTGTTTTGAGGGGGAAAAAAGTAATACTTAGGACATTCCTATAAAAAGTGCATAAAGACAGGAAACCATGACTTCCTAAACTTCCAGAACTTTTTCCCCAATGAATGTCAATCCAAAAAAAAATTCCTTTCGCCACAGTTTTCACACAATTAATATTTTGCTGGCACAGAGTGCTCTGATAAACCAATTAATTAATTTAAAACGCATTATAATGAACAACTCCTTTTTTCTTTTCACAGACCAATTTTGTGCAATCACTAAGATATACTTTTGTTCAGAGTGTAAAAAACTCAAGGCAACTCCTTGCCTCTTTAAAATATAGCCTACTCTTAAGGGGCTCTTTAACTTCACAGCAGATAACTAGATTTAGTAAATACAGACAGGACTAGACCAACACAAGCACATCACTACAACCATTTTACTTTAACCAAATGAAATTACAACAAATGTGCTTCCAATCAAAGTTAACTGAGTGATGTTTTAGAGAGAGAGAGGGAAATATGACCAGTTTATGAAATTAAATTCAGTATGTAAAAGGTTGAAGGCACTCTGGGCACCTGTACAGGAAGGATTAAAAGTAGAATAAATATTAAATATTCTCTAGACTGACAATGGTGACTTCCGCAAGGCCTTTAAAATTCATGTCGGTATGTTATGCCACAATAATGGTTGCAATGATATGAATGTTTATCCATTATTACCCAGTCCTGGCTCAAAGGGTAACAGGGCATTATGGGAATGTATTTAGTACAAGTTTGTACATTTTCACAGTAGATTGTGAGAAATTGCAGCACATTGTTGATATAACCAAGATCCCATCCATTAAGAATTACAAATTGGGTTTTAAAGCCATGAAATCCTGACTAATCAAGATAAATACATAATTTAAAAAAACAAAACAAAACCGTAAACATCATCCCAAAAACAGAATCCATATTGTGGTAGGTTATCTCTCATGTTTAAACAGCCAGAATGAGCAAATCATCATCCTTTTGAAATCAGAGATGTCCAAACAGATATGTGGAATTTGATAAGCGTAAATTGTTCAATCCTTGCCGTGGCTGTCATTACAAAGCTAAAAGGGATATGCTTTTTTGGAATGGCCTGACATTAACGTAACAAAAGGTGCCAGCTGTGCATTACTCTTAAGACAATTAAGACTTAAGATGTTACGTGGGACAGGTTAAGATACTATGCAGCACAAATAGAAGCCAGCAAAACCCAGCATAAGACGGTCATAAACAGTGCTTCCTACTTTGTATGTAAGCAACTGGCTGTTGTTTTCCTTTTTACAGGATGTTATGTTATGTGGGCGAGCGTAAAAATCAAAGGATAAGATTTAAGCGCTTTTGAAAATTTAGCTCAGAAAGTCTCTTTAGAGGTTTTTAGTGCGATTGCTCAAGTTATCTGCAATAACGCTTGTGCTTTAAATGAAGGGTTTTCTGTAGTTTCTTTATTACTCAATTTGGCTCATACATCAAACCCTCAAGTTTAAGACAGCAAATTGTGACAGTCATTATTGTTTTTTCAAAGACAAATAAAAGATTTTGGAAAAATAGGGATGGGACTAGTCTAATATATTCTTGACTAAACACACGGTAAGAGGATATTTCCATTATTTTCAGTAAAAAAAGAAAAAAGAAAAAGCATTTGGCAGTTCGGAATTCAAATAAAAACAGACACTCTTTATGCAATGTGCATCTCTCGAGATTGAGGAAGCTGCTTGCATAATTCATGCCAATTTTAAACACCATTGATAATAAATGAATGGTTCGTGAAACAGAAATGCACTTATTATTCATCAAAGACTAGGAAGACCTGAATATGTTTTCTTAAAAACGCAGGGGGGGGGGTCCACAAACAGCATTGAGTACACACAAACTAACTTTAGAACGAGACTCATTCAATACATAGAACCAACACCATTTTTCAGACTAATCTATCACACATGATTTGTTGCAGTTACCAAGATGTGATTTCTGGTGTAGCTTCCTCTTCCAGCCCTTTGTCAAAAGATCTTGAGAGGCTTTGCCATGCGCTCTACCACCGATTAGCCTGAGATGACATGGAGACGGGATACTTCTACAGGTAACTGGGAAATGCAGACAAGATGTAGAGTGGAGGGGTTGCTATAAGCAGTCCTGATTTAGTCTAACCCATGCCAACAACAGGAATCTAAACCTCTGCCATGTCACTGGCAAATACTGATGGGTCGATTTTTTTTGTCATGTTTGGAAAGAGAAGCTTTTGGTATTGCCGGTCCACTCTGGCTGGAGATGCACAGGGTGTGGGCTTAGTCATGCAGTCTTTGGACACGTCTGCCCTGCCTTTTTCCTCTCGAGGAGAAGACAACCTATGAAACAAACCCCATGTTGGAGGCACACACTGGTCTGATCTGATCAATCATCCATCATCTTTATCACCATCATCATTATAATAATAATTATTATTATTAATGTTATTAAACTACTATTTTTGTTTTTTCATCTAATAATTGGCATGACATCTCTTTCGTAAATCACCCTTTTCACCCACAAGATTGGGCTCTATTAGTCTACAAGAAACAAGACTACTTTGTCTTGGATGTAGAAGTACTGTTGACACAGTTTTACCATTAAAAAAAAAAGAAAGTAAAGGGAAATGAAAGAAAAAAAACCCGAAACATTTATTTGGATATAGATAATATATATATATATATATATATATATATGTATAATATATATATATATATATATATATATATATATATATATATATATATATATATATATATATATATATATATATACGTATAGATTGGCAACTTTGTGCACCAGTCCAAGGTGCAATAGGAAATCTGTTTAAATGTTTTGGTGATGTAAGTGTGTTTAGTGTGAGACTGAGAACTATTTGGGGTTATCCATGCTGCTTAGAGGAGCTGGCAAAGCCTGCTGAGAAGGTTCTGAGGTTTTGCCGTTGTTGGTGTTCACGCCATGACTTCCATCTTCCTGTAGCTCTACTTCCATCTTTCCAGCATCCTCTACACAACTGCTGTCATTGGGAGGGATGTTCTCAGAGTCTGCATCATCGACAGCACACTTCTCTTCTTCTTGGTTCAAGATGGTACAAACACAGTCCGTTCCTCCATTAGTCTTTACATCCCTGGCCTGAGGTGATTCCACAGGCTCCGCCATTTTTGCTGTATCTATCATCTCCTCGCCAACTGTGGTTTTGGGAACTTCCGGGAGACTTACACCTGATTCACCTGAAGCAGCCTCAGGTGTGACTGCGGCCGCTGGCTCTGCCATTTCGCCCACCTCTGGCTCTGCCTTCACTTCGGGAACTGCTACGGTGACTGGTGCTTGCACACTAGGCTCGGTGGGACTCTCCTGCACACACACTTGTGTAGCCTCCTTTGAGTCTTTGATGCTCCCTAACTCTGTGCAGTCCTGTTTAGAATCCTGTAGGATGTCTGTCTCCATGGGCTGAGTCAAGTTAAAGCTCTGGATGAGGTGGACCAGGTGTTTTACCTTGTCCAGAGAGACCTGCATCTCCTTCTGACGGGCAAGTATGCTGTTCTTGGTCTCCATGCATTTCTGTTAAATAAAAGGAATACAGCATTATATAACAAACACAACTTGTTCAAAAATTACACTAACATTAGGAATACAACCAACAGTCATTAAACAGAAAAGAAGAAATGCCAAGATTGGTTGTGAAACCCTAGATGGCGCAGACTGATGGGTCCTTAAACGTAAATGAAGATATTTTTAGAATTAAACGACTTGTCAGAACCTGATTGGTTCATGTTGCATATGCAGCCAATGAGCTTGGTGCTTTACATTTAAATGGCTGATTAGCATTAGCTTGAGCATTGCAGCGCACTTTCAGAGTTCCTCTGAATCTGTCCACCTTCCCCAGCTCCGTCTGTATAGATCTGCTATGGGTTATTTTATATGCTATGTGTGCAGCAGCAGTATGTCTTAAATGCTCATAGTATCATATTGGCTTATGTATTGGCAGTAGGGTTGCCCCCTAATGGTCGACAAAAATATGTGGTAGACCCACATTTTTTTTAGCAGCAGATAAGAAAATGAAATTCCACACAAAGCGGTGAAATCAAGCAGTCTGTGACGGACAAAATGCTAACGGCTGGTCTATGTGGTAATATATTACATAGGGCAGGACATAGGCTAAACTCACCTAATATTCATTGACCTCAAATACGACTTATCAGAAATATGTATGTAGTAGCAACTTTACATGGCAACTCAATCTAATGTTATCCCAGAAAAAGGTTCACTGTTCATGTGTTCTGGAAGTTGCAGTCTGGAAGCTGAACAGCGCGCTTGGGCTACTGCATGACAGATGGAAGCAACGCTGTGATCATTTGCTCTTCAAATACGTCTTCATTTTTGGTTATACAGATAAGAGTAATGCATCTTTCGTATCTGTAAAGACTCTACTTTTATTCGTGTGCACTCAGAATAAAAACAAAAGTTGTGCTTTTGTAAAATAATTAAATAAAACAGGATGCACATTTTTTGCCGTCTAGGACGCCGTGAACTTGAACATGTCACTTCGAAACTATGTGAATTCTTGCCTTATTACAAACAAGAAGCTTTTAAATGAACCTATTCAAATAGAAAACATATTCTCAGATGATCTTATCCGTATGAAACATGCATACAGGTGCATACTCTGGTGATGACAAGTCAGGGACGCCGATTTCATATCTTAAACCAAAAACACTAGTGTACCAACAAATTATTAAAACATTAATGCAGTGTACTTGCTGTGTTCCGCTAATTATGTTACAATTATGAATATAAAAATGTATAATTATTATATTTGCTGGTGCACTGTGGTAAGCCTTTTTTGTGAACTTTTATTAGGCTATGTAGGCAACTAAAGGTACATTATTATGATTTATATGGTTTATTAATAAAAGTGCAACTAATAGTAAAAATAAATAAATAACTCACTGTTATAGAATTGCTGAGCTGTTTCACTCTCTGTTCTAGTTGCTCTCGTTCCACCTTTAGTTCAGCACTCCATTTCATTAACTTCTGCTTCTCTTCTTCTTTTGCTGTTGGACAGGGACAAAACACTATGGGCTATAACATAGATGTATGCATTTGGTTATAAATAATGGTAAACACTTTATTTTAAGGTCCAATTTTTGGCTATCGATTAGTTGCTTATAAACATGTATATTACTAGCATTTTGGCTGTTTATTAGTAAATATAAAGCACATATTAATGACTTATTCTGGATGACCGTATCATAGATGCCTTAATGCACCTCATATCTAAACTTAACAACAACCTTACTAAGAATTTATATTAATAAGCAGCAAATTAGGAGTTTGTTCAGGGGAAACCCTCAGTTAATAGTAAATATGTGTTCCTTATTCTAAAATGTGACATAAATAATAAAAGAACGTACTTTTTTAAGAGTTAAACTGTAAAATTAGGGAACAAAATTCTACAATTGAAAATCTCTACCTTCTTTGTAAGCAATGTAGGAATGGACGATTGCTAGAGTTCCTGGCCATGGAATGGCCTCTTCCTTCTTCAGAATCTGTAAAAGAAATTCTCTCAATAACAGACCAGTGCTGTGCTCAGTTGACCTCTGGGAAGCCATGAAAGAAACGGAGATCAATTGTATATGGCAACAGTGATGAACAACATAACTTCAATGGGAGTGCTTGATGCTGTTTTACACTTACATGATGAGTGGAAAAAAGGCACAATCAATACCAAACCATGTGAGAGCTTACAAAGGACGGAACAGCCTTCATGCCTGAAGAAACTCATTTTGTGTAAGGGGAGAAAAATGTACACTTTTTTTTGTACATTTTTGGCTAGGATAGGGAAGTTTTGATCTCTCAGTCAGTCTTCCATTTCTAATTATATAAAAGCGTGTGTGCTTTAAAGAACTGAATTCCAGTTAAAAGGAGACATCACTGACTGGCCTGGGAAAGGAGTAGCCAAGGGCTCATTGTGCTGCTATTATTTACCTGGTCTTGACATTTAGGACAGATCCACATGCCTTTGGGAATGTTTTTGAGGGGTGGGTCCAAGCAGTCGAGATGGTAGACGCGCGAACATGTGTCACACATGAGCAACTGTCCACTGCGTCTGCACACAGTGCAGAAATCCTCATGGATGTCTCCCTGTCAGGAAGAACGGCAGGTGTCAGTACCACCGCCCCCTTCTGTTCCGGACCAATCAAATGACAGCGGGAAAGGCGGGAAGGAGAGGCACTGACTGCTGATTGGAGGTATTTGTCTAGTGGCACACTGGTGACTGGATTCTTCACTTAGACAAGGAACTGGATATTTAACTAGTGGTTTTATTACTTCTACTATTATTGGGATACCTGGAAATGAATCACTATTGAAAATGTATCATGTGATTATGAGTAATGGGTATTTCGGCTTAAATGCTAAGATATGGTTTAAAGATTTTTTTTTTATACTATACTATAATTACTTCAGGCCTGATATTTGTGTGGGAAGTAGAGAAAGACTGTTCACTTTGTAAGGCTGCTGGCTCCATTTCAACAAATACAACAAATAAACACATGAATGACAGTGCTGGTAGGTCAGTCTTTCTCTTTCAAGGGTTGATGCAGGACATTAACGGGGGTTAACTTGCTCCGGTACACTTTGAGGTGTACAGGATGAATGCAGTGAAGGGTTTTGGGGGGTAAGGGCAGCCTGTGATGTAGAGAACTCTACTAGAACAATAATAATTGTGGGGGCTTTCAACAACATGGTCGCCCCGACTTGGCAGGTGGCTACTTACATCCCCGGAGCTGGGGCTGGGCTGGGGGACAGAATGAGGGTGGTGAGAGAGGGGAAAGCCCCCCATGTCAGGCCGCCCAGGGGCTGGGGAGGCGGGAAGGCTGCTGGTGGGGGAGAGCAGGGGGTTGCAGCCCAGCTCCGGCACCGCTGTGCTGATGGTGGTGGTTGTGGTGGTGCTGTATTTGGGAGGGCGACCTGAGTGAAATGAGACAGACAAGAAAAGAAAAACAAACGAAAAAGAACAAAACCAAAAGGAACAGAAAAAATGGAGAAGGAGGAAAAGGGGAAAAGAAAGAAAAAAAATACAAAGATGAAATAAAATAATGGCATTTTCTGGTTGCAACATACCTTAGAGAGGGGATCCTCATTGGCTAGCATGGAAACAAAGGAAAGGAGGAAGAGAGCGAAGGAGAAATGGAAGGGAGGGTCACAAAAAGCAGTTAGTGCAACAGACGACCACAGCAGCATGCAGGGAATTTGAAAGGCAATGAGCAATAGAAAGGGTGAAAAAAAAGTGTGGAAAAGAGCTGAACAAAGAAAGTCTAAACTGAAATCTCAATACATTTCTCTGCAGGTGGCTCCTACATGAACAAGCAATGCATCAATCTAAAAACAGGCAAAACAATATAAACATAACATCTAAAGCCATCAAAGTAGCAGATGACCAACAGACTTTTACCAACTCAAGCCAGTGCTCAAGTCTATAAGTAGAATCCAAGTCAGATCTTTCAAGAATAAAAGCCCAAAGGCCAATTGCATACACAGTCACCACTTTAAGGCTGTGTCTAAAGAACTAGTTTGACCAACTAGCGGTTAACCAAGTGGCTTTCAGTCTTACTTTTCAGATTCAAATTAGATCAATTTAAGTTTTTATGCAACTGAATTGCAGAAAAAATATTTTAGTCTAAAAAAAGTTTATGCAACCGTCCACAAGTCAACCCTTAAGTCTTCAAGGTGGAGTTCATAGCAAGTCTTTCAAGGCCAAGCTCAAGTCAATCCCCAAAACTTTGGGGTGAAGAGCAAGTCAAGTTGTTCAAAGCCAAACTTAAGAAACTGAATCACACATGCGATTCACACTGAATCGCACATGAGCAGTCTCATCAGCTCCTCTGTTCTCGAATCGGACGTTCAGTCAGTGTACTGTTTGAGCACATTAATTACTCCAGGATATTGGTTTGTTTTAACTCAGAGGGAGTCTCAGCCATGTTAAAAATGTTAACAGCTTAAGTCCATTTGTGGATTAATGCGTATTGGAGACACGAACCGTTTAAAACGATTCAGTTCAATTTGGTGAACTGGTTCAAGAAGATCCGGTTACATCGAGTGATTCGTTCGCGAACCGGATATCACTAAACTGCAGTGTTTTGAACTCGCTCACAACAGACACAGAAGAGAAGGCAATGCTGAACAAAGTTGTAGCTTTTGCTATTTTTAGACCAAAATTTATTTTCGATGGTTCAAAAATTTTAAATGACCCTCTGATGTCACATGGACTACTTTGAAGATGTTTTTATTACCTTTCCAACCATGGACAGAATACCGTGCACACACTTTCAATGGAGGGACATAAATCTCTTGGACTAATTCTAAAATATCTTAAACTGTGTTCCAAAGATGAAAGGAGGTCTTACGGGTTTGGAACGACATGAGGTTGAGTCATTAATGACATAATTTTCATTTTTCGATGAACTAACCCTTTAAATCTTTAGGGTGTAGAACAAGTCAAGTCTTTAAAAGGTTGTAGCTAAATTCATTATATTGAAGCACTGCTCTGGAAATCAATAGCAAACCTCAAATCTGAGGTGAAGCAACAATAGGAGGATATATTTCTCCCTCTAAGGCTACTGAAATTGTTCACAAGTCTCTGATTTTGGTGTCTCAAGTCAATTGCTAACAAGTCCAAAACAAGCCAAATTCTCCATCACTGAAAACTATACAAACAGGGGGAGCAGTTCCTCAACCACTATAGGCCACTTTTTAGGTCTATTTAAACACTGTAGGTCTGCAGAGAGATCAAACCCTAGCAAAGACACAAAGCAGAATTGCAAGAGAAAGCCGAGAGGTGTCTATTATTAGTTGTCTGTTAGGTGGTACATAGAAGCAGCAGGGCTACTATACATCAACTTAAGCAACTAAAGACAGGCAGGTACAGACCTCTCTTCCGGGTGCCTTGATGCAGTGGAGTGTTCAAGTAAGTGACAGCACTCTTTTTCCTCTGAGATGTATGAGAGAAATCAGAATGTTAGAGCTGAGTTGGAAGTACAATCAAAGCTCTCAAAATCAGACCAGGAGGAGGAGAGAACTACAGAACATTTGTCTGTACCTCAGGTTCAAACACTGCTCCACTGTACACTGGGTTGGCTGTTGTTCTCCTCTTACGTTCTTGTCTTCTGCTCTGAATCTCTGGAGAAAAAAGGACATCCCATGCACATCTGGTTACAAAACATCCTTATTACTTTAATTCAGTGGAAACCCTCACGAGCACCACTGACACCAGTGGGACTTACCTTCAAGATGGTCATATGTCACCAACCCAAGAGACACCATAAAGGCAAGCTTCTGAAGGAAGAAAATTAAATTTATTATTTAGGATTCGAAAAAAAAAAAAAGACATGATGGTTTTGTTAACTCTGTGAAGGTGCACAGTACCTGTGGGCTCTCCTCACGTTTGATTTTAGCTGGAGGAGGAGAGGATGATGGTGGTGTACTTGAGACCACATGTACTGGTCCCCCCAGTGGTTTCACAGTCTGATGTAGAGAATAACATACAAGAAAAGCACACAAGTCAACTGAATGTTTGATTTTTAGAGCAAGAACAACAGCTAAAACTTCTCCTGTCAGATAAAAAAAAGGTCTTATGTCTGGAGCAAACAATCAAGATAATATAAATGGGTGCTCACACCTTCAAGTCTGAGTTAAGGTTGCTGATCTGAAGTGTCTGAGCAGGACTGATGACAATGCCTGTGACTTGCGTGGTGCCACTGGTGACTGCAGTCGTAGTCTTGTCAATGGTGGCACACTGTTGTCCGTTCACGATGTGCACCTGATGAATGGGCCCGGCAGAGGCAGGAAGAGATGACGTCAGCTTGGTGGTGAGCATCAGGGGCCGCTGGATTAGAGGAGCTGCCACCATGGGAGGAGGAGCCGGAGCGATGGGCACATTGATGGGTGTGGGGGGTTTTGGTCGAACCTGTGCAATGGTGGAATAGGGTTGGGTCACAAGCAGACCCTGGCTTGCCATACCAATCGACCAAGAAAGCCACTCTGTTTCCATGCCCCTAACATCCATGCTGTTTTGTGTTAAGTGGCAACCTCAGCCATAAGCAATGCCAACACTGAGCTCTGGTTCACCTCTCAGTGACTAGTTTAAAAGTGGATGAAAATGTGTGCAGTGCTTAATATAGGAACACCAAAACAAACCAGGAGCAAGAGTGGGCAACTCTGGCTTCAGTTTCCACTTTCCTGCAGAGTTTAGCTTCAATCCTGATCAAACTCACCTGCCTGTAACTTTCTAGTAATCCTAAAGAGTGAAAAACCTTGACTGGACCTAAGCTCTGCAGAACAGTAGACTTGGAGGGCCAGATATTTCCACCCTTGCCTTAAAATCATAGTTCACCCCTGAATAGGGTCGTCATCATTTACTCACACTTACGTCATTCTAAACCTGTATGATTTTCTTCTGCAGAACACAAAATAATACATTTTGAAGAATGTTTCAACCGATTTTGTCTGTATAATAAGTCAGTGCATCAATACAACACTGGACCTCTCTAAAAAAAAGTGGTACACACTTTTTGAAAATAGTGACTTTTGGAAAAAAATCCTCTCTATTCTCTTTTGTGTTGCACATGTAACTCATACAGGTTTGGAACAACATGAGACTAAGTAAATGAAGGGGTTCAGGTGGATTCATCGGAGCTCACTGTAGCATTACGTAGCTTTTTGAGGTTAATAAGTGAGGAGGGGGGGTTAATGATAGGTTCAGCCAAAGCAAATATCAAAATTACAAAACAAAAGCAGAAATAAAAAGCTGCAACTGACGCAAAAGCATTATTACAAAGGAACAAACAGCAACACAGTCTTACTCTCAAACACTGTGTCTATACCAGGCATAAGCAACGTACATACAGTAATAATATGCCAGTTTTCATACCAATGGACCTCTGCTGAGTTATTCACCCAAATGTTTATACAACTATTGAACAAGTCATGCAGCTTTGACACTTTCAGTGTAGAAGACTCAAGCCAATCCACTATAGACACAGTGCTAAGGGAGCTAACTCGCTAAATAAAGCTGAGATGGAGTATTTTTAAACATATAGAAATGCATTTTGAGAGTATGGACAGAAGCGGGCCTTTGAAATAGAGCAGTACTAACGTGGACAGAATTTTCACTGGTCAACAGATGCCTAAGTCAGAGTGCAGCATAAAAATTATACTTTTTCTTTAGGCTGAATGACTGAGCGCAAATTTCACAAACCCGTTTTTTTTTTTTTTACACACAATATCCTAAATGAAATCAACAGAGCATAACATCTAGTGTGTAAGCACCCTAAAGCAAAGAGAAAAAAGTGAGCAGACAGTATCACAGCAACAGACAGTGCTGCGAGGAGAAGGTGAGCATCAGTATAATTTGGTGGAAGAAAACTGAATTTGGGTCTCTAGATGTGGAACTGTGATATCTTGAAGTTTGGGTGACGCTGTTCAAGCAATTTTAGTTCCCATATTAAAAACTCTTTCAAGGTGAGAAGTATAAAAATATCTTGAATCGGAATGTCTCTGTAAACAAAGGCTTTATAGACACAAGGCCTCCGAAACTAGGTTGTGTGTCGCTCTGGTGACGTCAGTGTGGAACATACAGAAGGGGAGGGGGGCAGATCTAACAGAGACGCACCTGTGGCTGATAGGTGGGTCGAGGCGTCAATCTAGGAGGAGGGACAAACTGGGGAACTTTGATATGCTGGGCAGAGGTGGTGGTGGCCTGCACCTGTGACAAAACCAGCCATTTATTGGGCACTCAGCAGGTGACATGAAAGAAATTCACAAAACCGTTTGCTTTTAGAAGAAACTATCCCTTATTTGGTTACATCACAGAAGTATGTCACCACACACCCCTGCCAAGCACACCATTACCGTCAGAAAGGAAGTCATTTCATACTAACTGGAGACATAAACATCCTGTTCTAAACACATTAAAGCAAAGTGGGTCTGACTATGACTAGTCTACAGCAAGTTATGCAAGTTATGCATTTCTACCTCAATTTAAAATTGTTACATTTAAGCTATATCTAAACACTAAGTGAAGAGGAAGAATTTTTAGCAGCTATTCACACTCACGACAATAACATTCTTGGACACGATCCGTGGGCCCGCATCTGTATCCTGATTGGGTAGCTTGCTGGCCACCTGAAGGTTGATTGGTGTGCTCTGGGAGTCGGAATTGGCGCCGGGTCTCGGGGGGTTGCTGATGGCAGTGACCATGGCGACTGTAGGGCGTTGTGTTGCCATGGAAGCAGGCATGGTGGAGGTGGCAGCTTTCAGCACGAGAGGTAGAGTCTTTGCAGTTATGACCGGCGTCACGGTGAGAGTCTTCTAGTCGAGGAGGAAGGTTGGTTGAGGGAAGCAGTGAATGAAGATGAGGAGACACAAAAGATGTGCTATTCACTACATTTTTCTGCTGTTAATGTGTACAAATTATCAGTACATGTGAGAGAAAAAATGGTCTGTCCTTGCCTTTCATCAAATATAATAACTTGAAATGACTTTTCATTCCATTGATATTAGCTAGAGAGCAAGTACTATTACAGAATGTTAACCAATCACCTATTGAGCCACTGATTTAAGTCACATTGCAGCTTTGGCTCGATAAAATATAGTCCAACCACATTATTTTTTGTTGTTGAATAGTTTATCTTAGAAATGCACTACAAAATAATATTAATCAAATTAACTTCCTACTCCATGATTTTTTCATATTGAATATTCAGTTTCTCTTAGAAACATGCCACATCACACATAAATTTTTTTTTGCAAATGCCACTTTGTGTGGATTTTATTTCTATTAATAGGTCGACAGTTAATAAATACTATGAAAAATAGTGAATACTTTGTTAAATAGTATCACATTCACTTTAGATGGTCTTCCCTCATCACACAAAAAGAAATTGAAAACAGAGAGGCTGTTTGAGGTCGTACATTATTGGCCATGTAAAAAAATGTTTTTTACATGCTGCCCTCATTTTTCAAAAGTGCAAAGCTTATTTCAGGGACAAAGATTCGTGTGTTTGCAATTACAGAGTGCTTTTAGAACAAAGCACTGCAAAAGAGTCTGGGAAATAGTTTTTCAATAAACTAGCTATTTGGCTAATTTTTCGCTACACTAGAGGAATCAAATTCATGTCTTAACAGTGTTAAACATTCCACTGCAAATCACATCGGAGTATAACGCTTTTCTACACATTTTGTCTACAAATTGTGAGGTGTTTGGGAGTGAAGTGGTACCTGTGGCGCCCCCTGGTTGTGTGGAGCCCCTGTGGTTAGCTGTGAAGCGGGACAGGCGGGCGTCAGAAGCACCGTTTTACCATCTGTAGTCGCTGGGAGCATCTGCAGCTTCAAGTCAGGCTCCTGTTTCACCAGCAACTCCTTCCTCAACTGCTCCACCACTTTTTTCTGAGAAAGCGAGAAATTACTGGGAAATTATACATCCATACGCTGTCACATTGAGGAAATGGTGATTACAGAGAAACAAATGGTTCTGAACATACACACTTTTTCCAAGAAATAAAAATGGAAAGAACTCCCCTCTCATCTTGTCTTTTCAATATTGAGTTTATATCTGGTCGCAGCAGTTTCTAATAATAGATCATTAGTCACCAAATTCCCTGGTTTTCTTTGTTCTGGATGTGAAGCTAAGCCATGGTTTTTATTCAGTCAGTCTTAAAAGACCCTTCAGGTACGAGACCATCTTAACAACACTGGAAATGCTTTTAAAAAGGCCCACTGAGCGCTACACACACACACACACATACACGCAGAGAAAAACGTGATTGAAATTCATCTCACACACTCTGCTGCCTCAGAGTCCTCTGGAGCCAAAGCGCACCTCTGAGAGTGCAACCACACACACATTCCTCAACAAAGCTCTTGCGCTAAGCACAACATCAAATGAAAGTCTCTTCCTCAAAATTAATTTTGACAAAACTATTTTTCTCTTTAAGCGGGTGATCAATCACATGGTAGCAGCTTTAGACTCACAAGCAGAAAGTTTACATACGCAGCAGGCGGGCCTCACATCCAGGCTCAAAATCACATAAATATAAATTCATGATGCGGAAAGAGTTATACAGAATTCATATGAATGGAGCCGACTGGATTTAAAAAGAATCTGAGGAAGCATTAACCTTTCGACCTGATACAATACACACAGACAAGTAATATTTTATGGAAAAATCAAATTAATATTATGATAACGTGAAGGTCATATTTTATTCCAAATTCAAATAGAATACAAAAAAACAATATAGATTGAATTTAAGAACAATTATCATTTGTTGCATAGTGACATTATTTTCATTGCGCCACTGTTTTGAAAAATTCATAAATAAATAAATAAAATAACTTATTTTAAATGAATATTAAAGATATAATGTAGATTTTTTTTATTAATATTTTGAGACCGTTTTGTTTTTATATTCTCTGTTTTCATTTTAGGTTTAATTATTTTTTTGTGCTTTTGTAGTTTACCTTTGGCAACAAAAAGGTTTTTGAATTTTATTTATTATTTTTATATTTCTTTTAATTACGTTAGTTTCAGTTTGCTATAATAACTTTTTTTTTTGCATAAACTAAATACATAGCAAAAATATATTTTGATTAAAACAATAAAATAAAATACATTATGGCTCCAAAAGTCTGAGACTGAATTAAAACTTTAAAATCAATCGTTTTACAAGGCAATTTATGTTGTTAGGATATGTATATTTTTATTAAATTCTAACATAATATTATGTATACACATTATATGGTGAGCGGTGAGCTAGACAGATTCTTGACAGGTTTCGTGAGAGAACTGAATTAGCATTCACTGGACAGTTTCATCATCTTGTGCTCTAATCCTCGTCTGGATTGACCAAGGCTACACACACATACAATATTTGCCCTCCACATTTGAGTAGAGTTAAAAAAAAAAAATCAGATCATCTGTACTTCTAGTGATCTATTCTTTCTCTGCTTCTCAGGATAAAAGCTCAAAGCTAAGCCAGCGATCTGCGAGTCAGTAAACTGGGACAATTCTCTAACTGGAAGTGAAACATTGCCCCAAAACAGCTGTGCTACAAATCCAGACTTTTCAAGAAGCGACTGAATAAGTGCAATCTCTCAAACACTCTGAGAATCTGTTTCCAACTCCCATCAGGAGACGAGAGAAGCCCCAACACACACAATTAAACGCATGCACATACTGTACACTGCTGCATGTAGTTGCTAAATGCACAGACGACTGTCCTGCTTGCTCTTTTCTCAACCACAAAACAATTAAACGTATCAGTCTTTGCTTGTTTCCGCTATTAAAAACTAAAATTCCCACATGATCCAACATCCACTTCAGAAAACCAATAAGACCAAATCAAAAAACGCTTCATTAAACACAAACTGACCTGGACACAGAGATGTGCTGAAAACACACTGGTGTTTTTGTGGTGTTGCTTGAAAAATTAAATCTGCTTCAACTAGGGTTATTATCCTTTACTTAATCTATTAAAAGCATTTTGGAAGGAACATAAATAAAAAATCTGAAATAAAATAGAAATATTAGATAAAAAAAACTAAGTGGATTTGAACAGTAGAAGCATTAAAATCACTAGCTGGAAATAAATAAACAGTCAAACTAAACTAAATCTGAAAAGAGAATAGATTAAAAATATAAATAATAATGTTTAAAAAGTAGGACTGTCAAATCAATTAAATCACCTCCAAAATAAAAGCTTGTGTGTACTGTGTGTGTACATTTACAGTTTCATACATCTATATATTTAAGAAACATTTACATGTGTGTGTGTGTGATTTATATTATATACAAATATTACATACATTTTACATGTATTTGTAGGCATTTTTATATACATAATATAATACAAACATGAAATGGAAAATGGAAATATAAAAAAACTAGTACAAAATACATAAACAATACTAAAACAGCACTGGTTTCAACATCCCAAAACAACCCCAAAAATGACACAATCAACCTTTGCTCACTGACACATATTTGTCGTATTTAATTCATGTGTTTCACTGTTGAACAACATTGACTTCAGCACCCGAAGCAGTGAATGACGTCACAAGCTCTTACCTGTTTCTCACTCAGAGCTGTGATTTTTGCCTGGAGCTCGTGAAGTTGTTTCTTCAGATCGGCGTTCTATAAAGAGCAAAGCATAAAAATAACTTATTTTTAAAAACCATGAAATTGGTGAACTTTTGTTTAATAAAATATTCATACACACCATCAAGCTGCCTTATTAGTATAGAAAATATAATACTCAGACTCAGGGAGTCACCTTAAAGCTCTCAAACAAACCAGAGGATTATTTCTGAAGAGCAACGTCATAAAGAGTATTTACCTGTGGATCCTGCTTCATTTGGGCAACAAGTTTCTATGGCAACAGAAAAGAAGACAAGAATTTGCCGTTAATTCTTCTGCCGTCAGTTTTGGAGGGAGTTCCAGACATGGTGTGCCATCTACAGGCCACACGTGGAACTGCAGCGCATTACACCTGCCTCACATTCAAACAATACAATAGCAGACGGAGCAGCAGGCAGCCTGCCAACGGCTTTCTGTAACTGTCCTCCAGCTACCAACGGTTTAATGTGTTCATTTGGAACAAACATTTTACATTTGCAATGAACAAGTGTAATTTATATGAAAATTGTTCATTTCAGTTGATGAGTTGATCCACTTGGGGTAACATCAATCTTTGAGCGACAGATATATTAAGGAAGTGAAAAAGACAGGGGAGAGTGGGGTAAGCTGTGCCACAAAGTTGGCAAGCAAGAAGAAATGAGATGTTAAATTAGTTCTTCCCCTAATTATATTTCAGGACATCTGCTGTTAACTGAAATTAGCATTTATAACATCAGGTAACACAAATGTCTAACATAGGCAATATAAAAGAGAAATAGTTTTATTCACATTTTCATAAACCAGACAGAAAATGTAGTGAAACAGTAGTTGGGCCACTTTTACAATTTTTAATAATGTAAAAATAATAAATTAAGCATTTAATAATTCATTATTATTTATTGGTATGCTTTTTTCCCCCTAGATTTTATATATTTGGACAAAAGCAACTGATAAAGGCATACATATAACTATTTTAAAATAAACACTTCATTTTAAAATTTCATTCATTTCACCGAAGATGTACAAATTAATTTGATAAAAAGTTTGAAATCTCTCAACCACAAGCAACTCTACACCCCATGAAATGTCCATAAAAATAAGGCACAATATATTGTGTTAATAATGAGTTTTCTGTATAGGTGCTTTACCCATATTTTGAAGCACTGTGTTGTATTTTTGGATTAAAGTAAATTTAACAAAAAAACAAACAGCACCAGTAATTTTCTACCTGGACAATCAGTTTTTTTTTTTTCTTCTTCTTCTCCTAACAAGGTACATCTACAGTTCTTTCTAATTACACAGTCACATGACAAAACCTAAGAGACACACTTTTCTTTAAATTAATAATAATAATAAATTCTTCAAAGTTTTTGCTGTCCACCAGTAGGCAACAGTGAGTCATGCGGGACCACAATCAACCGTTTCAGCTGCAGAAATCCCACTTCCACCTGCCTGTCAACTACTCCAAGCCAGATGAAGACAAAACCAGACCCTCCAGTATGTAAAAGAACACCTGCTTGAGATGATTTCTTAAAATTGAAGTAATGGCTTACTCTTTATCTGCCCAGTATGACCCTGATTCTCCTCCTCTTCCTTTCTCTCCTTCCCTCCCTCCCTCCCTCTCTCTCTTTTTGTCTTTCTCTTACCCCACTCAGACAGCTCGACTAATTTTCTGCCTGCTGGGACACGCTGCCTCTGACTGCGAGGGACAAGAAGAGACACATATCTTCATTTATCAATAAATGCAATGGAGGACCTAGAGACCTGATCCTGAAATCATTTGAATCCTCTATAAAACGTCTGCTTTAAAACAACCTGTTTATACAGCAACTGCGACGCTTTCTGGCATCACATTATGATTTTAGTTCTCAAGTACTGAAAATACAGTGACACTTCAGAATAGTTTTCCCATTAGAGGACCATTTGCGAGAGCTCCTACCTGATGGACTTGTATTTCCACTTTCAGGGCCTCCTGTAATGTTTGCAATTCCATCATTGATCCAGTTCACCAGAAAGAGAGTCCCAGGAAACTTTCAGCCTGTCTAGAGAAATCAAACAAGAGAGGTTTTGCAGACTTTTTTTTTCTATGTTATGTATTTAAGCTTTATTTTGCGAGATGCTCGGCGGTTGACTTAATCCAATACCACCACGAACGGGGAACACAAGACGGTATCTAATCGGGTTTGAGAGAAAAAAATTTAAATCAAGGCGTGATTCATGATGTCTCAGGTGGTAGTAAACAGACACGCTTTATTCAGTTCACATTCTGCAACTCCACACTGCAAGAAACTCTTGTTTAAGTTCAGAAAAGTATTTTGGACAAAAATTTTGGATAAAAATTTGTGACAATCGAGAAGATGGGCAGGACTGTTTGCCCGACGGATGAATCGAAACAACCTTGATGCTTAGTGTAACAGTGAGTGAAACGGAGGCAGTGTTACAGACATTCATTCACTCTCATTGATTTTGGTGTGCGGCCCTGTGCCAAGAGGACAATTATAACAGAGGCTATTAGAGGACTTACCAGCTGGCACTAAGACTGGTGTTCACGCGCTCTCTCCAACTCCCTTCACAAGATGAAACACACACACACTATTAGACGGGGGAGAGACACTCCAATTCCCTCTCTCTCTTTTATACAGTCTGTGTAAAAAGGGGCAACACTGCAAGCGCAGCATTCAGCGGGCTTCTAATTGCTCATCCCGTCTATGAACCCCACGACAAAAAAGTCCTGCATCCCTGCTCATCTCCCAGCATCTTCGCGGACCTAAAAATAACTTCTCTGAAACCCAAGCATCGGATTTGTCTTTTGTACAGTTCTGCCAAATGGAGTTCGGAGATATTAAGCGAAGCCTGTACTCGCCAGCGATGACATCTGTCATGACCACACGGCAGACGGGTATCTCAGGACCTCCAGCCTTCAATATACAGGAAACGGCATCCGCTCAAATCAAAGTGTATGAGTCACTCTGCCAGTCGTTGATCAAATAAAGTCTTTTATAACACACACACAACTAAATATTAGGATCACTTGCACTTTAAGAAGAGAACTGTGTCAGCTCGGGTGCCCGCAAATGTTAAGAATGATTATGAAAACCTAAGTTGATTATGTACATTTTCTTCATTTTAAAAGCATACTGTCCATATTTGTAATATATAAAATTATAACAATTCTTGAAAACTAATATGTGATCCTGGAGCACAAAACTTAAGAAGCTGGGGTATATTTTTAGAAATAGCCAAAAAAAAAAAACATTGTCTGGGTCAAAATAATCTATTTTTCTTTTATGACAAAAATCATTAGGCTATTAAGTAAAGATCATGTTCCATGAAGATATTTTGTACATTTCCTACCGTAAATATATCAAAACTTAATTTCTGATTCGTAATATGTATTGCTAAGAATTCATTTGGACAACTTCAAAGTCGATTTTCTCAGTATTTTGATATTTTTGCTCCCTCAGATTCTAGATCTTGGCCAAATATTGTCAGATTCGAATAAACCTTACATCAATGGAAAACTTATTTATTCAGACTTCATATGATGTATAAATCTCAATTTCGAAAAATTTACACTTAAGACCATAAGCTGCGATGGCTAAGTGGTTAAACATCTCTACTATTAACTACCAGAAAACAATACAATACATAAACAATACCACCCTCAAAATAATAATAATAATAATCAAAAAAAAAAATTATATATCACAAGCATTCAAGCTCAACAAGAGCAAACGGGAAAAGTAAAGCAGACCATGCCAATTACTGTACAGAACGTACATACACCCGAGTCTGCCTAAGTTAATTGTGTTTATATTGTTTCACATGTTAATGTTGAGAAAAACAATAATATCCATATGCTTGGGTGAAAGTTGACATTCTGTGATCAAATACAATCAACTTGTTAACACGCTCCACAGTGCATTGCACAGCAAAGAAACATTTAGTTAAATTTCCATTAGTGTTTTTATTTTTCAAATAAAAATCACAATTAGACTATGTGCACACACCCCTAATTATTATTATTATTAAATAGTAATGCAAGTATTAAGGTAAATAATAATAATAATAATAATAATAATAATAATATCATCCGCCAGGGAAAGTTAATTCATTAAGTATTCTATCACGGATGCCATAACAGAGATTTATGTTGAAGCAGGATTCTGACTGGCTTTTAGAAAGCATTTGAACATCTTAAAACAGGTGTCTTAAAACCCTGCATATTAAATATTTTTAAACAATATACATTTACATTTAAGTTTACAATTCACATGAAGGTTCTTATTTGCATCGGAAAGCTAAACAGTACAGTAACACAGGACTTTTCTTGTCTCTGTAAAGTTTTTAGTGACCTGTTGAAATGTTCTTTGTAAAACTGTACAACCAACCCAGATCAAATCTACATCCCAGAATAAAACTTTTAGCTGTAGTTTCCTGAATCTATAATGTACTTTGTATTTAAATTAAAACAGCAATATGAATTACATCAAAAGTTGAAACAACATATTACTGTAATCAATCGCGTACACTGTACAACAAAATATTATAACGGCACATAAAAACGAAACATTTTATTTAAAAGAAATACCTATAAATGTATCAACAGACAATCATGGAAATTAATTAATCCAACTGTTAACAACTGATTCATCCGAGTGCTGAGAATGAATAAATGTAATCAAACTGATAGAAGATGGCTAAAAAATATCATACGAAATAAGGGTTGTGTGAATTATTGTCCTTTATAAATAGTATCCAGGCCTGGGTGAGGTAACAATATCACAACTACACCTGACAGGACAAGTTATAGGACTGAAATACTTCCAGTGTCATGTTACATAAACCAATACGTTTTGTTTTGCATAACTGCTTGATATTCATGAATTGCATCAACAAGAAAACTCCTGTGTATATTTTAATGTAGTATCATAAAGGAAATATATCCATTATGTACACTGGTACATGGACTCATAAATACCCAAAAGATGTGAAAAAAGTGAAACTACCTGGATAAGGAAATCAAAACCTAAAGAAAAAGAGCTCAACATCTCAGATGAGGGTGTAAACGCATTGTAAAGTCTCTCAAACAAGCGAATATCAAAATATTATACACATAATGAAAGCAAAATATGAGCAGAAAAACAAAGCAGATAGAAAGTTAATCAATAACAATAACAAACAAAAGGGTAAACATGTTACTGAAGTTTGACAAACATCAACAATCAGCTGAGAACTAAAATACATTGATTTTAAATCTGTTGAAAAGCACCTAGATTAAAAAAAAAAAGGCTTTACAAAATGTTCCAACTCTACAATAGTGTGCAAAACACTCTGACAGACAGTTAAGGTGCAGTTTGACCCCAAATTATCCTGAGCTGTACATGAAACCGGCGTTTAGTTCAGTACATCTGATCAGGAATGTGCACATGACAGGAAAAGTTCATCAGCACTTTGATTAGGCCACTATTATAAACCTCAATATGCCCAAAGTGTTTATCGCAAGCATACTTTCACAAATATTCACAAAAGTGGGGAAATGCATGTTTGAATCACTACAATATGAGGGGAAAAGCGTTGTGTTTCTTTTGCACTCTCTAAAAGAATCTAAAACACATCAGCTCCAATAACTCAGCCTCCTCCAACCAAAAAAAAAAAAAAAAAAAGAGAGCAAAAAAGAAGCAACATTTAAAAAAAAAAACACTTTCTAAACAAATAACAAAATCACATAGCTTTAAAAAGCATCACTTTACCACCCACTCACTACAAGCCAAGACACTAAAAGCGTTGAAAAACTACCAAAATAGGAGTGAATCTTTTTACAAACCTGCTGCTGGATACAAGGATCTTTCATATTGTGCTACGGCTAACTCTGCTAAAGCTAACAGGCCAACAGCACAAATTACAGTTAGATGGACTCGACTGAGCCGCAACCACTAATTCAAGCCATGCGTGAGCAAAAGATCTTCATTCTACCCTCTTTTATCCCCCCCGCTGCCATCGGATACAATGTTTCCACTGAGCTGGAAACAACCGTTGCGGCAACAATGTATCCAGCGAAGTTTAAAATGTTACAAAATAACAAGACGCGCGGAACGTTCGGTTCACGCGCTGCACTTAGAAATACACCACAGTCTCAACTCCTAGAAATAAGCGGATATTTTGCTCCAAAACCATGGGGATCCTGACTTCTCTACCTACCCGATCGCGACGGGGTTAGGATTTGGAAAAGCGGCGAAGAGTCCATGAACGAGTAAAGTCTAAAAACGAGGCGCATAAAAGTTGCAATAATAAAAAAAAGATCCCAAGGTGCACTTACCCTCCTCTACTCACTTGAGCAGTAGTGCCTCTCTCTCCCCACAAATTATTTAAATAAATATTTACAAACACTCCGAGATCTCGGTCCGATCCGATGCCTCACATGGCTGTAGAGGTGCTCTGGGGTGAATTTAGCTAGGTTAACTACCTTATTTTTTGTTTGTTTAATTTTAATTTGTGTGTGTAAAAAAGAGAGAAACTGAGATACAAAACAAGAACTCTTCTTCAATCTCATTCACCACAGCCGCAGAACCCGACGATTCATCCGCGCAGGAAGAGGGAGACGAAGGGGGCAGGAAAAGTAGCCGTCAAAAAGAACAAATACTCCGAACATCCATCCAAACGATTCAGAAACATCGTGATTACTGTACAAGTACGCGTGCTTCGTGTAAAAGTGAACGTGGAGTTTCCTTAAAACGTGTTTGGTAAGAGGACTATTTTTTGTGACGGTGCGGCGAATTTATTTCACTTTGCCTAAGGAACGGCTGTAGTGCGTCTCCCATTGCCTAGGGAAAAACCCGGATGTAAACTCGGCGAAACTCATCTGGACAAGAGAAGTGGCAGTCTAACTCACTCAAACTCATGGATATACACTCACAGACAGCAAAATACGTTTTTTATTAGCATATTGGTTATATATGCATATAACCATAAACGAACCCAAATAAATGTTTATTTCTAATGTACAGTATTATAAATGGTTATATTATGCATACATTAAAAAGCGGCAGACTGTAATACAATAAGGGAAAGGTGCTGCTTAACGAATCTACCAATATTATAAGCTGTTTATTAATAACAATATTATATGCGCTAATAATCACTAATCACTTACAAAACCATATGTCGTTTTCTTTTTATGAAATGCCCTTGCTTATGGGTTAATGAAGAAACACCCCTTTTATGACATTTGTGATTTAAAGAATGTCTTGAATTCCCCTTTTCTATGACTAATGTGTTTTCAGTTTCAGGTTTTTTTTTTTTTTTTTTTTTACGTTAAAAAGAAATACAACACTGTCCCAGGACTGTAAAACATTAAAAGGCAGACATTCCTGATAATGCTGTTATAAGTCACTTATATTAATCTTTTATAATTATTTATCTTAAAAAGTAAACAATTGTGTCTGCTAATTCAAAGTCAGTGAAACTGCCAAGAAGCCATTTTGTTGCCATGTGACAAGAAAAACCTCAACAAAGATCATGAATTTTAAAAAAGAAAAGAAAAATAACCTTTTGCTCATATATATATATATATATGCATTCTTGTGTATCATTGACACTTATACAAAACATTATTGTTATATGTATAAAGAGGATCCAGACAAATGCATCTAATGTCTATATGACTTCCTCAAAAGTATTAATAATTATACAGGCTCACACTGAAATATATAATCATGTTACCTAAACCCAGTTCCAACTCCTCTTTATGAATAATGTGTCCATCCACAACATATTTTCAAATATGCAATGTAAATAAAAGTATACCCTCTTGTCTTTGTCAACACTACAGAAATCACAGATGTAGCTAATCTAAATTCAACTAAACGTTCAGTCCAACATGTTTCACTGGATAAACCGTCAGCATCCCCCCATCCAGACCACCATGTCTGTCTGACTCCACTTCACTCCCCCATAACCTAACATCCAGTCAAAGTAAATGCCGCTGTCACAAACGGTTCAATGTGTTTCATAGCTGCTCTTTGATCAAACCGAGCACACGTGCACCGCCGCCACGACGCTTTATGACTGTTAACTGAGTAAGAAAGAGATTTAGTACAGAATATCGTACGCAAGCGAATGCTCCTACCATGTGGCCGCTCCGTTAACCAATGAAATTGTCAGGAGTTAACAGTTTTTTTCTGGTCCGCCATGACATATTTTTGAGGCTGCTCGAAATAGGCTCTTTTTTTCTTTTTTTTTGTGCTGAATCAACACACCGTGAATCAAAAAGATTGCGCTGTTGTGGCATGTGTCTGTAAATGTATGCACTGTAGAATGTGCTTCAAATACTTAAAACGAGCTTTGGTCTGAACTTAACTCAGTTTGGGGCTTTACACAAATACAGTGCGCTGCAGGCTGCAACACGCGTTTAAAACTATTGGACGTAAATCTCGCGAGAAATAAACATCATCTGTGGATTAGCTCGAGTGTATAAAACAAACGATGTGGACGAAAGTATCCCTGCCTAATATGTAAAGGAAAATATGAACGTTATCTTATATATATATATATATATATATATATATATATATATATATATATATATATATATATATATATATATATTTAACGAAGAATGTAATTCTTTAGAAATATAATTCTTTAGAAATATATATATATATATATATATATATATATATATATATAGAGAGAGAGAGAGAGAGAGAGAGAGAGAGAGAGAGAGAGAGAGATCTCCCCGTCACTAGTGATGATCAGCTCAAATATGATATGAAATAACAGTGATTTATCTAATCATCTTGACCCTTTTATTCTCCACTCTGTTCTATCATATATTGCTGCCACCTTTCACTAGTCTCAATGTCCAATTTAATAATGTTCTGCTGCAGAGCTCTAAATGCCTCTTTCAACATCATCACATATAGACCCTAAAGTCAGGCTGCACATTTAAATCTAAAATCGATCTTGAAATATATTTGGGAACTTCAATTTGCTTCTAAACTTCAAAGTAGCCTGATGCTTTTATTATTAAATTTTTTATTATTATATGTCCAATTTATTGAATAAGGATAAACTCCACAAAGACAAAGCAAGCAAGAAAGAAAGAAAGAAAGAGAGAAAAAAAAGTTAATTAGTATTCAAATGTAAAATTCTACACAAACAGCAGTGCAGATTATGTATTGTAGTTTCATCCATCATAGCTTTTTTTTCTCTAAAACCTTCTGCTGAAGTGCCTTAACACATCATTATTCATTTTGTCACGTTTCTGCAAGTAATTTATATTCCTTGTAAACAGGAGATGCTGTGAAATGTAATGCACTCTAAAGCCTGGGTGGAATGTTTTGGCACATTCATAATATGATGAATAGGACATCTTGGCCTTCTCAGCCTTGTGTAAATGGTTTTGTCTTTTTATGAACAGTAGATGGCGCTATTGTACTGGCTAAAACTCGCACTAGTGAAAGCGAGAAAGCTGTTGCACTGAGTCAAGCCTCAACTTGAATGAATTAAGTGCGTTTTTGCTCATTTGTGGTAAAAGTACGGACGGAGGCGCAGCAGTTGTAGCTTATACGTTTCTCTCTCACCTACACAGTTTGTGCAGGAGGCCGTGAATCGGGCTAAAGTCATAGGATGACCAACAGGAGGCGCTATTGTGTAATCCACTGAGCTAGATAACCAAGATCAATATTGTAGGTTTTCACTAGGTTTAACAGAATCACTTCGGTTTTACCTTCATTAAGTCTCAGGAAATTGTTTATGAGTCATCATTTAAGTTCTTGAATGCATGCATACAACTTTGCTAAATCATTTTTATCACCAGGTTTAAAGATGAAAGATAAAACTGTGTATCAGCACTCCATTATAAGTTACAAGTCACCAATTTATATGATTCTTTAGGGTCTTAATGAAAAGTCTGTAACATGGTTTGGTTAAAATTTCTCAATGTTAATGTAACAAAAAAAAAAAATTCTACCCTGTCAAAAACAGCTCTATTTAGATCAAGCTGTTTTGTAGCATTTTCCTTTAAATGTTAATGAGCTCTGCTGACCCTGCCCCTCTCTTCCAGGACCATAAACTTTAGCCGTATTCATCCTGAAACTTGCTAATTAAAACATTATTAGGAAAGACATTTTGCAAAGATAAATTAAAAACCCTTGACTCGGCTCGCTTTTCCATTACAGATATTACCTCCACAAATGTACCTGGTTATCATAGCGATGCCGCAGGAAACTGCCGTGACGTAATCTTCTATGCGACACACACCCACTACCCACACACACAGGACAATGGAGGAAATCGAGTGTATGCTGTTTTTGATCCTTGGGATGTGACTGTTTCTCACAGCAAGAAGACAAACATAGTTTCTGGAGAGGCTGTGGGCATAGTGAATAGTGACGATTTTCTGTGGTCAATCAGCAGTCTGCCATGTTTTCAGGTCACATTTTAGTATCGCCTCAGCTCGCTCAGAACATCGCCGGTGGTGATACGAAAAAAAGTACCTGGAAGCAGGTACAGGTACAACTTTACACAGTGGAAAACCAAACAAAGGCGAGACGAGTCGAGCTGGTACTGTGTAGTGGAAAAGCACCATAAGGTAAAACGCCAGTCCAGTCTGTGCTGAAACACTACTGTCAATCAAACTATCATGGGAGGGGCCTGTCTGTGTAATGTCACAAAGACAGACATCTCAGATTGGCTGGATTATAGAAAAGGGTACAGATTTTAGTAGATAAAAAAAAACTGAGTGGATTTTTATCATTATAGGGTGGTTGTGTACTTGTAAAAGTGCATGTAGCATCCGATGGCCTCTTTAAGTATTTTACCTCTGCTAAATATAGGCTCGAAGATGCAGAGATATACCAATGAAAAACAAAAACGAGCTGATTTGTGAGAAGAGCAATCACGTTTATTGTTTAAAAAAAATCTTCAAAAAGGTCTGTTGAGTATTAAATAAAATAATGTTTAGTAAAGCTAAAACGTCAAAGGCTTCTTTGACTGGATGTGCTGGTTTCAGCCTCATTGCCGGCTGCAGTCATGTCCTCATCTCATTTAAAACCTGTGATTCACAACTAATTGCTAAGGAACTTGCATTCATGTAGTCTAAGTAGCCTTTTTGACAAGTTTGTGTGAGTGAGGGCAAAACCATAGAGTCTATGGACAAAATGAACAAGATATAGTAGCCTACTTTCAGTGCCCTTTAGTGGGTGATGTCACTTTTTTTTGTAGCAGAAATAAACTGATGGGGAAAAAGCTAGGTGTCATGCAAAAAACATATAAATGACTCAAATGATTTGCGATCCCTAAACTGACTCAAATGATTCGCGATCCCGCTACGAACTCCCGAACTGACTCAAATGATTCGCGATCCCCAAACTGACTCAAATGATTCGCGAACCCGCTACGAACTCCCGAACAGATTCAAATGATTCGCGAACCCGCTACGAACTCCCGAACTGACTCAAATGATTCGCGATCCCCAAAATGATTCGCGATCCCGCTACGAACTCCCGAACAGAATCAAATGATTCGCGATCCCCAAACTGACTCAAATGATTCGCGATCCCGCTACGAACTCCCGAACTGACTCAAATGATTCGCGATACCCAAATTTTCTCAAATGATTCACAAACCCGCTACGAACTCCCGAACAGACTCAAATGATTCGCGAACCCGCTACGAACTCCCGAACAGACTCAAATGATTCGCGATCCACAAACTGACTCAAATGATTCGCGATCCCGCTACGAACTCCTGAACTGAATCAAATGATTCTCGATCCCCAAACTGACTCAAATGATTCGCGATCCCCCTACGAACTCCCGAACTGACTCAAATGATTTGCGATCCCCAAAATGATTTGCGATCCCGCTACGAACTCCCGAACAGAATCAAGTGATTCGCGATCCCCAAACTGACTCAAATGATTCGCGATCCCGCTACGAACTTCCGAACTGACTCAAATGATTCGCGAACCTGCTACGAACTCCCGAACTGATTCAAATGATCCGCGAAGTAAAGAATACATATACTTTGTAAATTCTTCAAAATATCTTCTTTTGTGTTCAACAGAACAAAGAAATTCATACAGGTTTGGAATCATATTGCCATCCAACCAGTCGTATTATATTAAAACAGTCTGCATTTTAAGGCCTAAGGACTAATCTGACCTAAAATGGATTTACAAACCACAAGTTTGTTTCAGATCCAGCTTGAATGACCTGTTGATGTCTGTTTTGTGTCCATCTGTTGTTCCTGCGTTTTAACTGTAATGGACACACAATCAAACAGTTGTTCTCTTTCTCTCTTTCACCTATTGATGTTTTTGATGAATCTAAACAGGTCACTGTAATCAGCACAAAATCAAAAGCATCAAATTACATTAAACCAGCCTTTCAGGCTAAATGAGATCCCAGAAGTTCCTCCTTTGTAGTATTATTTTGTTGTAGATGACATAATAGCTTACATTTAGCAGAACTCTATGAGTCTATAGATAGATAGATAGATAGATAGATGGATAGAAAAATGAAAAGATGAAGTGATAAATGTCTCCTCAGGCATTATGTGATCGTACAGTCACATCACTCACTTTCCATATGTTGTTTAGTTGCGGGTGGTCTGCTTGTGTAGGCTACAGACAGGATGTTTTGTGAGAACAAAGGGTTTTCCCAGCAACACCTGTTCTGCAACATCAAAACCCATGTCTCTAAATAACTTTGAATTCATCAGGCAGGCTCGGGTTAGTGTCCTGGCTCTGCCAGACCTCAAAGCAGACTGACATGAAAGCAGACGCATAAAAGCAAATGAGCTGTGGCTCACAGAGGTCTGTTGCAGACAGCAGTTAGTTTCACCATTCAAGTCAAAATTAAACCTGCCACAACTAGCATTACATCTGAGTTAAACTACTGTAGGAAGGCTAGGCCGATATAAAGTTGCTTTTAGAGTTGAACCTTCCCATCTCATCACTTGCTAAAAAAGGCTTGTCAAAGGCGAGAACATTTTGACCGCAAATGTGTCACCGTCACTAACGTTGTAACTGGAGCTGAATGAATAAAATGATAGATATAAGGCAGTTTGGTCAAAATGATCAACGATTGATTCAAAATGTGTCTAAAAATATAACACCAGCAGAACCAATCCTCTAGAGATGATAAGTGTTTGCAGGCACCAATGGAAGAATTCTTTGCCACCTGATTTGGCATGGTGTTGAGTTACCTCAGAAGTGAGAAAACTGAGAAATACTGTTCATGGTCCTGATTGGTCTTGGCTGCTACCGCTAAAGTAATCAGACACTATAAATTTTAAAAGTTTATAGTTTTGCATCCCTAGTAAAAGGATGCAAATAATTAATCAAAAGTCACAGTAAAGACTTATAGACACAGTAAAAAAATATTTATTTCAAATAAAGGCCGTTCATTGAACTTTCTATTCATATAAGAATCCTGAAAGTTAGTTGTTTCTATCATTCTATGATACTGAATGATACTGATCATTCAGCTTTGTGTAATTTTATTCACTTGGAATTTGCGTAATTTTATTCAGTTATTTTATATTCTAATAATATTGAATGATTTTACTGTATTTTATCAGCCTTGGCGAGCATAAGAGACGTCTTTCAAAAATATTAAAAACTCGACTCAACATGAGTAGTGTATATTAGTGTCATATTTACATTTCCATATATTCTGTATAAACATGGAAATAAAGAAAAAGACCTTTTAATTTCAATGATAATCTATATTCTCATCAAGAGGATTAATAAACATTTTTAATTTGTTTTGTAAGTAGAGCGGTCACTTTATAATTGGCATAGTATCACATATTATTATAGTTTATTTACTTTTTTTCTTCTTTTTGTTGTCATATACATTGGGGTATTTGACATTTTTTAATAATTTACTTTCATGTGCCATCTTACTGATATTCATCTGCAGTGTTTTTATATTGAAGTTGCATTGAATGCAGCCTATTAATTGATCTTAGGTGCCATAGTTCCTCTAATCACTAATTATCACAAATACACATCAGAATGCGCTGTGCTATGCACTTCTGGAAAACATAACATATGTGTGACAGTGTGTAACACATCGGTCATCCTGCATTGTTTGGTATCAATACCAGTTTAAAAATAACACTGACAGAGTTGTTTGGTGAAAGTACCTGCTCGGCTTTGTGAGGTGTCACCAGGGTTTTAATCTCCGTTTAGGCTAAAAGAGCTGCAATCATATTAACTGACAAGAAATTCTACACATGATGTCTACACATGATGTTCTACACGTGTTGTTTCTGTGCTCACTTAACCAAATGAACGCTCAGATTAGACCGAACTCTAGTGATGCAGCTAAGAGATATTTTAGAACACATACAACCTCTTCCTCTTTTGTGCGAGAAGTAGTAAGTATGAAGTTTGTGTACATTTATTATATACTACTTTCTGTATATTGTTTCTTTTTATCATACATTTCTAACTTTTTCCATTCCTCCTTTTTTCGTTTCACCTAACTTCTTTCTTTCTTTCTTTCTTTCTTTCTTTCTTTCTTTCTTTCTTTCTTTCTTTCTTTGTTTTGTCTGTTTTCCCTAACTGAGTAGCCCAGTATGTTATCTAACAGAACCCGGTGTGTAGGAGGGGATTACATCCACGTGCTTATGAATATCATCTCATCGTGGATGGTGCAAAGGAGAAGAGTTCTTCTCTTGTCCTCTGCTGCAGGTGGAGATCAGAACACGTGTGAAATGTGGTGAACTTTAACCCCACAGGTACTAGGATAAAGTTAAAACTTTACTTGTATTTATCCAGATATTTTACTTAATGGGTTGCAATTATCTTTAGATTCTCTTTTGATTACCATAGTACAGTTATGGAAACTGTCCTGCCCGTACATATATATATAAAATATATTTGTATTAAGATAAGAAGAATGATATAAACATATAAAAATTTGTATCTTTACTTTTTAATTAATAATAATATATTTTTTTTATTTTGCAGTTGAAATATGGCAGTTATTTTAATATGATTTTTATATGATTATAGTATATATTAATATTTAAACAGCTTTTTTATATTTAATATTGATATTTTCATTTATTACATTTTAACAGTGTAAGTAATTTTGTTATGTGCTTTAAATTTTTTCATTCCTTTTTTTATGAATATTTACACAGCTTTAATTTATTTTTTATTTCAGTTTTAGTAATGTTACTACATCAAATTCAGCTTCTTACAGTAAGAAGTTTTAGTTGAGTTTAGTTTTTCATCTAATATTTATCTAGTTTATTTCGTTTTGGTTTTATTTCAGTTACAGAACATGTTTTTAATAGTTTTAGATTCAGTTTGAACAACACTGAAATATAATCATGATCATGTTCTTAACAGGCTTGGTTAGATTTACTATTGTGGTTTTAGTATTGGGTTTTCTTGCCATTTCACTTTGCCAAATCATGATCAAACTAGATGTTTAAATCCAATTACATACCAACATTTAGACAGTTGATGACAGCACTAAGCCACCAATGAACACTAAAAAGTTAGCATTTCATCCCTTTTAGATGAAGTAACTGAGCTGAAACAGAAATGCATTTATGTGTGTGTGTGTGTGTGTGTGTGTGTAACAATCTCATATATGAGCCAATGCCTAGATGTAGACCATGCATAGTGAGCACAACGTGGGCTTCGTTCCACCCAGCTTTTTGTAAAGTCTGAGTGGGATCCGCTCATCTGTTCCAGAGTTAGAACAGTACTGCAGAAATACAGTGATGACATAGTCCAATGTGAACAAAACCACCCACTCTGACGATATAATGCCGAAAAAGTCTTCCCGTACTCTCATTTTGCACTTTGACCCTTTATATTTGAAGATATAATCATGAAAACCTTCCTATCATTGTAGAAACTTATTATGTAATACCATCATTTAAAATTGTGTGCGCTGATGAAGGCTTCCTGTGGTGGTTTACCACCCAGTCGTTCATTGGTTCCCTTGATCTACCAATAGATGGTGACACACTCCTGTCCTAACCTGGACCAGTGAAGGGAGAATGTGGTGTGGGGGAGGTGTTCGAGAGAGAAAACCTGATAAAAGTGTGTGTTTGAATGTGAATGAGTCAGTCAGGCTGGCACAGCAGGAGAGGGGCAGGTAGCCACACGTCTATGAATCCTACACCTGTTTGACACTTCCTGGATCGTGCGCACATGCCTGGTGCAAGAGGAGAAAGTGAAACAAAGAGAGAGTTTGCTTGGAGGGAAGCTTCTTGCCAAACATACAGTTGAGTTGCAGTAGGTGAGCTGCAAATGAGGAGGAAGACGACTGGCTGCAGCTCATGGACGAGAAAAGAAAGGATCTCTCTTTCATATCTTTACCCACACTTCGAGATCTACTTCCTGGTGCTTTGCCGTTCTGCACGACTGCCTGACTGAGGTAAACTGCTCGTGGAGTGTGCTTCCACTTCTGAACCGAATGTTTCCCTCGTATTGATTTTCATCTGCTATGGAGACTTGGATGGACTGGCTTCCTGTGAACTTTGTGTGTGAAGTTGTGACGAGTGAAGTCAGGTTGCACATCTGAAATGGAGCAGGCGAATTGGCACACTGAGGGAGAGTTGGAAGGGCTGTCCCGACCCCTGGATGGTGAAGAACCCCGAGGTCCAGATTCAGCATCCTCGTCTTGTTCAGACCTGTCTATCACAACCCCTGCAGCTCAAACTAGTCCCAACAACACCAAGAGCTTCTCTGGACTGCGGATCTTTGGGAGAAGGTGGGTGAAATGTTTGAGCTCTCGTATGAACTCTTGACTTCAGGGTTGTTCAAAAGAGAACATATGTCTGTATTTCCCTTTACTCCAAACATTTGTCTGTTTGAAATTTAGCCTATTTTCAGTTTTGTGTTTTAATTTTTTTATTTATATGCTCTTTCTATTTTATGGATTCTTAACTTCCATTTTTAAATTCGTTAAATTAATTAATTTGAGCAACTCTAAAGGCTAAAAGTGGATATTTGGTTTGATTCATGAGCTATTTTATTTATTATTTTATTTTATTAACTCAACTTCAGTGTTAAATTAACATGATTTATTATTACTTTTGAACATCTTAAATGCCAAAAGGAAATATTACACATTTTTGAAATTGTGGTGTCTCTTCTCTTTCATTAAGTCAAAACATTTGGGAGTGAAACCACACGTCTGATGTCTATTTGCAATTTAAACTTGCATTTTGCTTGGACCAGCCCTTTGGTAAAAGGCACCACCTGATGAAATCTGTGACTCTCCATCTTTCTAAGAAACACTTTGTGAAACACTTTTCCGAATCCTTTATTGCAACCATTTCTGCTTAAAATTTTTTACACCTATGACATCACCTCAGCTTATTTTAAAGACAGTCGCTTTCGAAATTTCATCAGGCGTCTAAATTAATCCTACAATCTCCTGTGGTTCCCTGGAAATAGATTCCTTTAATGAATTAGAGAAGCAATTAATTACGCACTATAATTGTCCGACCTGTTGGGAGAAGAGCGTATACCTGTGCTCCGCGCTCCTGGCCTGTGGATCTGTGTGTTTTCAACTGGTTTTCCATTGTGTGTGTACCTGAGAAAGACTAAGACAAGGCATTAATAATATGAGGATGTGAAATAGCAGAGAAACCGGAAGTGTGTTTCTTTTTGTATCTTTCCATCTCAGCACTAACTGATAACTGATGATTCTGACATGGTTTGCGTCTTTGTATTGTCCAGAATTGTCCCCTTAAAAGCAAAGATTACGTTTGTTATTATTATTATTATTATTCTAAAACACTTTAAAAAAGTTATTTTAAGGGTAGGTATAAAAGAATGTGTAATTTTGGGTTTAGTGGTAAAAGCTCCACGTGTCATTTCCTGTTTAATATTGACATTTCCAGTCAAGTAATTTTTTTCACAAACATCTCGGTCTGCAAGCCCTACTAGAATGTTAAAGTCTAAATAAAGCTTTTTGCTGATCCTGCTTTTCTGCTTTCCACTGTGAACAAATTTCACAAACAAAACCTAGAGGAGTATCTAATCAGATACATCACATAACTCCAGCCGGAAGAAGATTGCGTAAAAAATGTTAATCTGGAATTTTTTTTGCAGGTTTTCCAGTTGGCTTTCATTGCACTACAGACAATGGAAGCTCGCTTGCTCTATTTATGGGCACGAAAAACCAGTTTTTCCAAGTGTGAGTTTAAGAAGAATTCAGCTATAGTCTGGTTCTGTGAGAAGTTCAGTCACTCATGCGAGCATTTCAGTTTTCTTGATTAGCTTTCATTGATAATGAAAGTGACATGACATTCAGTCACCAAGTATGGTGACCCATACTCAGAATTCATGCTTTGCATTTAACCCATCCAAAGTGCACACACACAGAGCAGTGAACACACACACACTGTGAACACACACCCGGAGCAGTAGGCAGCCATTTATGCTGCAGCACCTGGGGAGCAGCTGGGGGTTCAGTGCCTTGCTCAAGGGCACCTAAGTCGTGGTATTGCTGGCCCGAGATTCCACCCCACAACCCTAGAGTTAGAAATCGCACTCTCTAACCACTAGGCCACAACTTCCTTGATAATGGTGTTTGCTTCCAGCAAGGTCTTAAAGTTCTTTCAGCATTTTCTTACCTTCATTTCATTCCAAACCTGCATGACTTTCTTCTGTTTTTGGTCCACACAGTGAAATGGGGGCCAGTGTTGTTTTGGACCCCATTGACATTCATTCTATGCACAAAAGCAGTATTATATGTACAGAGTGTCTCCTTTGGTGTACCACAGAAGAAATAAATACAGGTTTTGGAACGGCATTTCATTTTTGGGTGAACTATCCCTTTAAATATTAAAACTTGCCACATGACAAATTAATTAACATTTTGACAAAATATGTTGTAAGTATAGAGCTTAAAATGAATAATGAAATTCGGGTTTTTAAAATGATGTAAAACTGTCAAACATAGAAACTGACTTTCCTCTGTTAATTTTCCAAAATAAATGACCACTTCTCCATCATCCAGTCCCCAGGCCTTCGAGATGTGTGTTTGTGTGTGTATTTGTACTCCACCTGATCTGTGTGCTGATGAGGCACCTGTTCACCACCGTGTTGATGTGTGTAATCTGATAATGGCATACGTGGCTAGGACACCTGAGGCACACAGGTTGTGCATCACTGGGGTACAGAGAGTTCAGACCAGATTCCTCAGGGCCAGGAAGACCTGTGCATCCACACGGCCGTTAAATGTGCTGATTGCATCAAAGAACTGCTTTTTTTTTCAGGTCATAGTTAGACACAGGTTTCCTTGAACACTCTCACACCCAGTGGCTCATCTCGTATGACTTCATTTGCATGGCTCCACTGTTCCGCCCGGTGGAGGACCAGGCCCATCTATCTGCATCTATCTTTAACATCTCGTTCTATGCTGGAGCTAAGTGTGGATCAGGGTCAGAGTCTCAGGGTGGGCTAATGGAGATCTTTAGGCCTATGTGGGTGACTGAATATGTGTGAAAACGATGAGTGTATGTGTAACATATTTTTCTTTGCGGTATCAGCAAGGAATGAGCACAATAACTATAAATAGAACAATTAGCACAACCTACACAGAATAACTTGTTTATTCTAAGTCTGTGCTACAGTTGTGTCATCTGCCTCTGGCTCTCTAAAGCAGGATGGATTCTGATAGGTTGTCAGTGTGTGTGTGTTTAAATAATTCATTAGCTTGAAAAAAACATGGTACCGTCTGGGCAGGTATTGTTATAGTTATTTCAATTTCACAATTTCTAACACTTTAAAAAATATTTTTCATTGTAAGTCTGGTGGTGGAATGTCAGAAGGGCGCTTCTGACCCGCCACAAAAGCCCAAAATTGACAAAATCAGTGACAAGATATTAAATGCACATTAAGCTGTGAAAGAATACATGCGCTGCTCTTCAGGTGGCTTTCTGTGAGCGTGCTTCAAGACCTAGGGGAACATGGACAAGCAAAATACTTTGGGCTTCGCGTGCATGCCTGAACAGACAAATACACATAAAAATATGTCAAAATGCTGGGTTTGGCATGTATTCATGTAAACTCAGTTGGTTTTGTCTTAATGTAAACGATTGGAGAATATCAGATCAGTATATTGGATCCATGCAGCAGGTCTTAAAGAAAAACCTCCCACTTCTCTCAAATCAATGACTTTTTTAACTTTAGAGTCAAGCTAATTCATACAGTGAAGACTATGCTGTTTTATTTTACATTTCATTACTTAAATTATTAAACTTCTGTGGGTATATTTTATACTGTAGTCTTGCATGAAAAACATAAAGTATTATTTTATTTATATTATTGATCCTATATTGATTGTAGTTTGCTTCTTTGTTTTGACTGTTTACTTTTAGTAAATAAATGTTTGAGGATTTTCTGGTGTCAAAATTAGCAAGAATTGGATGAGGTTTTATTTTGTTACCTATAATTTTGGTATCTACAACTTTTAGATCATAGCAAACACACACACACACACACACCTTATCGTATTAAATAACCATGATTTCAACTGACCAAAGTATTTTTTCCTTGATTGACACATTCTATGACAAATTCTCTACAAATTCAGTGAATCTCTGTAATTTAAAACAGGCTCTAAAAATATCCGCCGTAAGGCTGCCATGCAAAGACATGTAAAAAAAAAAAAAAAAAAAAATCATTAGTGGTATGGCACGATTCTTTATGTTTGCATTTTACAAAATATTTCTAGAATGTTGTGAGTGACATTCTATAAAAACCCTTTGTCATTCTTCTGTGGTCATTTGTTCATATAGTATATACAGATGTTCTCACGTTCACATACCCCTTGTAGAATCCTTATGATGTTTAGTTAGCAATAAAAATATGTATGTTTTAATTATTGATGCAATATCTGCACTATTCCATAAGGCAAAATAAATATTAACAAAGCAAAAATTTACAAATAAATAAAACAGATACTCCAAATGGTCATAAGTTGGCAACAAAACATATTAAGAACCATGTTAACGTAACTTTTAAACAGGATCATTAGTGTAAATTCAGTTAATAATTTGTGTCGTGAGATGTAAATCTGAAATAGACGAATCAAGGCAGCTTAAAAGTATTTATATATATATATATATATATATATATATATATTAGTGCTGTCAATCGATTAAAAAAAATTAACTAATTAATCGCACAATTTTTTAAAATTAATCGCGATTAATCGCGATTAATCGCAATTAAAAGACTGAAACTTTTTGGATATGTAAATGTAAAATGTAAATAATTAATGTAAACTCAAGACAAAGAAACTATTTAAATTCAAAATATGATTGTTTATTGGAATTTTTGTTTAACTTGTAACACAGATTTTCTCATGTAAACAACATACCTGCAATAAACCATCAATATCCTCCAAATTAACTGTTGGCTTGAAAGCCATATTTATTACAGAAATAAAAACACAGGCATGTAAGTACCATTTGAATTTCAAAACAATCAATGCCAATAAAAAACAAAAATGATTTCCATGTTGAATTCTAAGTGGACTGCAAAAAAATTCCAAAGTATAGTCATTGCCAGTGCTTTAAGTGGGCCAGTACGCACCGGTACTCAGTACCGCCACTTCCAAATATAGCTCTTGAGCTTACCGCCACCTCTCCGTGCGCCCAGAACGTGCTTGTAGCGTACCGGTACGCTCATTTGGACATCTGTTTTAATAGAGGTTTTAATCTTTTACCTGCACTGCCGATTTTCAGAGCGCCCTTCACAATGCAAGCTTCCTAATTCATCGCACCCAGAGCAGAAACTACATTACCCATTCACCCTTAAGTTATACAAGTGAATAGCGCATGTGTCGCTTTTCCCACTGTTAAGTGTCAACAACTCAACGTGGCTGGAGAAGGTGTGTGAAACTCGTTGTGAGTTATACTAAAGCAAAATCTTGAGTATTTATTGTCTGATAAACATTAAAAACTGTCTGCGGAGGTTGAGTCGTCCTGCAGCCCCCGCTGGCTGTTCATTGGCTGCAGCATCTTTTTTCTAAGTTCTAAAAAATACCGTAGACGGCAAGGCACAAATTTAGATATTCATTTATCTAATTAATCTATAGCCTATGCACAAAGACAATATGATCTTTTTGTCCCCTTTTTGTTTTAAAGCTTGATGAAGAGAGAGAGCGCAAGTTGCTGCAGCTGAGGAGGACAGTGATGCACGCGCACAGGAGTGATTGACAGTTCGCGGCACTGTGTACAAAAAATACTCCGCTACACAATTATTATGTTATTTTCGTTTAAGCTTATTAACGTTAGCGTTACAGAAAGGTCTGATTTACGCACTGTTACAGTCATTGTTTTTTTTTTTTTTTAAACAATGACATTTGATTTCATGATTTTAATGTTGCTGTTTCTTGTGGCAGACTGAATGAAGAGTAATGTTTCTTGTGGCAGACTGAAGAGTAATCCGGCAGAGTTTTATACTGAAACTTTCCGTCTAAAAGTCCTTCCTTGGTCTTATCCATATTTCTTTGCACGTTGAACACACATAGGCCACAACTGGAAATAAAAAAAAACTGCAACCGCGTTAATTGCGTTATTTTTTTTTAACGCGTTAAATATTTCAAATTAATTAAATTAAATTAAATTCAAATTAATATATATTATTATTTTTTTTTAAAGAGAGAGAGAGAGTTTTCTATAACGATTTTTTATGCGGTCAGCGCACCTTTAGAGGTCATGCATTTGTATAAAGTATGGTCTCAGTGTTTCCTATCCAGCAGGTGGTGGCATTGCCATCCTTTTCCCCTTCAATCCAACATTCAGCTTTCCTGCAACATCAGAGAAGTTTATCCAGGGGGCAAAATAAGAGGCAATTGTTAGAAATAGTGTACACTGATTAATCAGATACAATGAAACCAGGGATGTGTGAAAAAGTAAATAGGGCAAGCCTGATATCTTGTTGATTTACATTTCTGTTTCTCTATTCTTATATAACAAATATATATCTCTAATGTTAATAGAGGTTGTGAACTGTAGCCTAATTATTATTGATTTGAGCTGTTAACTGAAGGTATCAGATCTATTAATTAGCATAATTTTGACTCCAGATGCACTGTTTTCCAGTACTGAATTTCTTTCTCTTTAGAAATAAAAAGTACTCCAGGCAAATCTAGTGATATAAGAAGTTTGGTGTCATGTAGTCTATTAATTGTTTATAAAAGTCTCTTATGCTCAACAAAACTTTGTTTTTGATAAATAAATACAGTAAAAAGAGAAATATTGTGAAATATTATTACAATTAAAAGTTTTTTATTTTAATACATTTTAATATGTAATTTATTCCTGTGATGCGAAGCTGAATTTTCAGCATTATTACTCCGGTCTTCAGTGTCACATGATCTTTCAGAAATCATTCTAATAATCTTGTTTGGTGCCCAAGAAACATTTCGCATTATAGTATCATACTATTTTCTTACATAATATTGTCTGGAAGCCATGCAAATGTTTTTTTTTTCCCAGGATTTTTAATGAATAGAAAGTTCAAAAGGACAGCATTTTTTAAGGAATAGGAATTTTCTGTAACAATGTAAACATCTTTACTATAAATTCTTGCTGACTATTAGTTTAATAAAAAAAAGTTACTAACCACAGTTTTTTTAATGGTAGTGTACACACATGCACACACGCACACGCATACACACACACCCACACACGCACACCCACACCCCCCCCCCCCCACACACACAAGAAGACTTTGTGGCCTAGAAAAAATGTATAAAAGATTATGAATACAAGATTGATGTGATTGTGATTGATGTATACTGGTGAATTAAGACCATTAACAATGCATTAAAAAGGGTGAATGGAATGAATTACTTGGGTTTCAATTAAAATATAAATGAAAACATGATTAATATAAAAGCTGGGGTGTGTTTCTATATCAAGCGAAGTTCACAGTGACTAAAGGACAGCTAACATGGGCTGCCATGATGCCCCACTCCATGGTAACAGCCAGCAGATCTCTCTCCCCCATCACTTAAAAGACAGTAATTACATCCACATGGAGTCTCCAGCTCTGTGTGCGTCCGTCACACACAGAAGTGTGCCAAAGAACAAGGGGCACAATCAAGTGGCTCGTATTAACACTCAGAATTTAAAGCTCGAACCCCTGGCATAACAAAACGGTGATGTTCGTTATAGATCGCCGAATTGATATTCAAGCACATTCACCCCTCGCCTGTGTTTTCTTGCGCTGATCCATAATGCAACAGCACGAGGGCCTTGAAATGGAAATGACACTCTTTGTGCTTTTGGGGTGGAGTGGTATCACGTTGTCGTCCTGTTCGAGGACGCGAATAGACCCAAGGTGTCCTCACTAAAGCCATCATCTTTATGATTAGCTTTAAAATGGTTAAAAAACCTACATGTGATACTTCTCTCGTGGGTTAAACCACACAGATCATCTTCACAGCTGTGGGTGTTGCATGTCACGGGTTGTTTCGTGCCAGAATTAGTGCTATGTCCTCTTTCTCTTAAGAAATATGCATAATTTCTCTTAAGCAGCTTTGCACAATGTTCATGATGGAGATGGTTATCATAAAACCATTAACTGTGTTCCTATAAAGCACCTGGTGTCAGCCCCATATGTGCCAGGAACATGATCTAGTAGTCTAGGAAGTGCATATTCTGGTGCGTACGTCTTGCACAGACTCCAAGTGTTAAGCTGATAATTGGTCATTATTTTAAACCGGAGGCTTCGATGCACCCTGGATTCCCTCCTACCGGTTGCCCTCCTGCCTAGCCGATGGCTCTTTCCTCTGTGATGTTTGTTGCTGCTTCCCAGTGAGCGGTGTTGTTTGTGGGTGGATGTGGGGCTTCTCTTCCTGTAGGCTTGAGTTGTGTAGTACTGTGTGTGTGTGTGTGTGTGTGATTGTGTGTGTGTTGGGGGTGGCTGACTCACCTGTTCATCTCTTGGACTTTCTCTGTCAGTTCACTGTGAAGAGACGGTCAGAGAAGGAGCCGGGGAGCTAAACTCTCAGGTTGTATAATATATTTTTGTTGTTGATGTTGGATAGACTAGAACTGCGGAGTTAAGCTTCAGAACTTTAAGTGTTTAAGGGAGGATTTGTATGTGTTTGTACTGGTATATTGAGCATTATTATGATTGTTTATTTTTTACATGGATAAAGCTTTGTGTAATGTAAATCTGTCTAAATGTAGTCGACATAAACAAGTGATATGTGCAGCTGAGTAGTACACATTCATAGATATTGTAACGCAATTATATATATATATATATATATATATATATATATATATATATATATATATATATACATACATACATACACACACACACACACACAATGTACAGTATATAATCATTAAATATAACATAACATAAAAATAATATTAAAAATCATTGCAATATAGGTCAGAATTACGTAAAATAGTCTTAGGCTGTGCTTTTTAATTAAATCTGTTGCAGAGTAAACAAACCACTAATCTTTATGTAATATTATTATGCATCTTGTTTATAGCCTGATTTAGATGGAGCTACTCAAATTCAGACTCTGGGTTTAAGTTCATCTTTTGATACTAAATGAATCCACTTCACTAATAACATTGCTAGAGATGTCTTGGTTGAGTGTGACTTCCTTATTCTGCTTGGTGAGTAAGAACAGTTGTTTTTCTACAGAGAAGTGTTAAGTGTTGACACAAATTATTTTTAGTCCAATTTTTTTTTTAAAGGTAAACTTGTCTGTACTGTAATGTACTTTTTTTAAGTGTAAATAATACTACAAAATACTTTGCACCAATGAGTATCATTCTTTACACTGAGGGTTGTGTCTAGGTCATATCCGCCTCTAAATAAGATAGACTAGTTACGTTGCTATAATTAGTACAGGCAGTCACAACTAAAGGGTCAGAGAGCCCTTATAATCTGCCCTGGACATCCCTGTGTGATAATCAGGACCTTCATGAGCTAAGCTTCATTTCCTTGAGTGCCTTTCACGTCATTGTGACATGATGTCATCACCTGCGGACTCACAATGCACCTTTGTAGTCCACTGGCTTTGTTAGTAATGCGATTTGGAAGGCAAATTGTCAAATGGAAAATCTGTGCTAGGACAGGCGGAGTTAGCTTTCCACATTCAAAGCAATCATAACAATGCTAATGACCAGTATAAACTCATGTCTAGTCGACACTTCTGAAATGACCAGCATATGTTGTGGATGTTAGAGTGCCCTTCAGGGTTTTTAACTAAGGTAACCCGAAAGGACATACTTAGTAGATCAGATTCATTGTCTGTTAATAATGCAATCTCCATCTGTAAATGGAGTTGTGAAGTCTGTTGTTGATGAGGTTATATAGTGTTTTCATAATATAATTGCCTATAATTTGATAATTTCGGGAAGCACGGGCATGTGTTTTCGGTCTAGTTAGATTATCTCCATTTTAAGGATTAGGTTTAAATCTTGGTCAATAGAGGTCAGTGTAACAAGCTTTCAGCAGTTTTAGAACTTAGTGCTAAAATGGTTTATCTATGCTGACAGGCTACATCATTTTTCAATCAACAGCCTCAGGGGGAAGTTTAGAAAAAGAACTGTATTCTTCCATCCAGGATGGACACTTTTTTCAGACGGCATTTTAAGAGGAAGGAGGCAGGAGAAGCCATGCACGACGACCACGTACCTGAACCCTGTCTACACAGGAGACCTAGCATTGCCGTGCCAGCCAGCCGTGCCCGTCGACGCTCCAGTGTAGGCCTCCGTCCACTGTGTTGACCCAGCGACGCCGATCCAGCGTCCAACTTCAGGCTTTACCTCGAACTGCTAGCAGTCAGCTGGTTCAGAAAAGCAGTGGTAGACGGCGCTCCAGCACCACAACCCCAAAGACCAATCCTCGATTTGCCGTACGCCGGAAGAAGGTGGGCAAGCTCCGCAACATAGACACTCACCTCTTGGGTCCATCCATGCTGTTGGCCAGCTTGATTCAGATGACAGAAGAGGGGAAGAGGATGAGGAGAGCCGAAGTCCATTGCCAGGGCAGGTGGAGCTCAAGGGAAGCAGCACTGAGTTCAGGAGTCACACCGATGTGCTTCTCTCAGAAGGCGACAGCGACAGTGACAGCGAGGACTCCAGCGGCCACTCGGATGAGAGTCATCACTCCGGGCTGCACAAGGAGTGCTTGGAGGAAGCCGATTTGTCAGACTGGGAGATCAAAGAATGCGCTGTCTCATGCCAGCAGGAATGCCTTCCTCTAGCTGTGTTGCAGAGCGTGTCCAGGCCCACCCGCTTATCCGAGTTCCCCGCTGCCTCCGGAGGAACTCGTCACATTATGGCCACGCGGAGCTGGGCCCGCACGTCCGCTACTGCCGCAGCAGCCAAAGGAGGCGCCGTCGACGGGTATCCACCATCTCGAAAGCGGAAGCCCCTGGCCAGGAAGAGGCCTGCCGCTTCCTAACCGAAGAAGCTCTACTTGCTACAGGGGTCATACGACTCTCAATCCTCTCCTGGGAGCTTATTACGATCCCAGGCTGGAGTCTTGGAGTGGATTCTTGTCGTATGTAAAACCTTTTCTGTTGTAGGTTAAAGTTGTCATTATTTCATGCTGTGCTTGCAAATTATATACAGGGTCTCATAAAATCCAAGAACAACAATACAAATTGTTGCCGTGCTGCCCTGTCAGTCAATGACTTCTGAAGCAGCATAAAGGTTTAATGATCTACAACAAAACTCTCATAGAATCGCACACACAGGACAATGGCAGCAAATGATATATCTATGCAAAAATCGATCAGATGACAGTATCTCAGTAGACAGAATGTGACAATCATAGAAATCCAGATGTGCACTGTTGCCTTCCTACTCCACTAGACTCAGAAAAAAGGTACAAAGCTGTCACTGGGGCAGTTTAAAGCATTTAAACATTTAGATTGAATGCAAGAGCAGGCAGTTGCAATGCAGCTTTTCATTGCATCGACCTTCTCATTCTCTGTCCCGTGGATACAAGCTCCATAGCTCTTGCTCATTAGCACAGCTGCTACCATAGCGAGGCATGTGACTCATCAACGTTACTGATCACCCAGTGGGCTTCTCATCAACAGGTTGCTAAGCATCACTGATTCACTCTGTAGGGATTAGGACACAAAAGGTCAGGGTGGGCAAGGTTTTGATTACAAAATGATTACAAAAAACCTTGAAATGCCCCACCCGAGGCTATAGCTAATATCTGCCATTTTTCATTGCATAAACTAATTGAAAACTTGCTTCTGCATCTATACTTGGACCAGAGGTCATGTATAAGGAGAGGCCACATCTGATCTGCACTAGTCAATTGTGTTAGCATTTAGCATGAACACTGATGTACAGATAGCACACTCAGATTCTATATAGATGTGTATAAAATAAAGTTACAGTAAAGACCAGCCAGTTTTCATTTTGTATAGTTTGTTTAGTTTAAAATTCAGTGCTGCGTCTTCCAAATTCGGTTAGCTAAATAACATTAGCTTAGCATTAGGTATCCACAGTGTAATATGGAGTTACAAAAAGCTGATCGAAGGCTGAAAAAATATATAGATTTCCAAGCCATGCTCTACAATGTTCTTTGTGGTGGCTGGTGAAAATAGTCTTATTGATTGATACAGAATTAAACAGATGCAATTTAAAGAGACCCTCAAGGCATTCTGGCTGGAAAGTACTATCATTTCAGGAAAGATATTCCTAACGTTTTTGCTTTTGAGGATATGATGGACACAGACAGTCTGTTTAAGTCTGTTTAATGTCACTGTCACTGTGTTTTGTCAGGAAAGCCATCGCCAAGGCTGGTGTGCAGGATAACGCTGCCCAATCCGGCACCATGATACCTGCCAAATGTGAGCCCAACAAAGATATCTGCAGCACTGTGGATTGGACTGTGAGTTACTCATCTGTATTTTAACAAACAAGTTAGCTTTCCAGCTGTTAGCATACTCAGTTATCGCAATGTTAGTTAACAGTAAAACTCCCATCTCCAACTCGTGACACAGTAATGCATTATTAATTTTCTGTAACTAATGTTCAGCTTACTGATTAATTGTCTTGCACAGGAAAATGCCCAGTTTGGTCAACAACGTGTGTTTGACACCAGTCCGTCTGGAGATTTCTGTTACGTTGGAGAGACGTATTGTTGCCAAAGTCACTGGTAAGTGACACATATTTTTATTCTTAAAACCATCGACAGCAAAACGTATATGTGTGCATGTAAGAATCTCCACACACGAGCTCCCTCTACTGGTCAGATGTTATATGCAGAGATTCAGATGCCAATTGTTTAGTTTTTTTTTCTTTTCATTTTGTCTTCTCAGCAAAAATCTCTCCTCTCCACAAATGTGCATCCTGCAAAATAGCTGTTCACACTGTATGCATGGATCAGCTGAGAAAGTTAGACATTTGTTGTAAAGCTGAAAACGTTTTCAAAATGATGATGCATTAACTCTTTTTCTCATCAAATGAAATTTACTATTCCTTATAGATTAACTTTAGGTGT